>NW_026138274.1:0-37081 GCF_025592945.1 Manacus candei
CTTTGTGTTGCCATAGCAACCGCGGCCCGATCCCCGAAAAGGGCCTTTTTCACCCCAAAACTCGCCTTTTCCACCCCAAACCCCACATTTTCACCCGAAAAAACGCCTTTTCCACACCAAGTCCCCCTTTTTCACCCCGAAAAACGTCTTTTTCGCCCCTAAACCCGCCTTTTTCACCCCCAAAATTCCATTTTCACCCCCAAAATCCCAGTTTCCCCCAAGCCCCCTTTTTTTTACCTCCAGCGCCCCCATTTTTCGTTCTCAACCATTTCCCGCCCCAAAAATCCCTTTTTCCTCACCCCCCCACTTTTACCTAAAAAAAAACCCCAACCCCCCTTTTCACTCCCAAACTCCTTTTTCCACCATCAAAATCCCATTTTTCCCTCCCAAAAAAACTAATTTTCCACCCAAAAACTAAATTTCCACCCCATTTTTCATCCCAAATTTTCACCCCCGTTTTTTACCCCCAAAAATCCCATTTATCTCCCCCCGTAATCCCATTTTCTACCCCAAAAAACCCCCTTTCCTCCCTCCCCAGAAGCCCCCTTTTTTTTTTCCACCCCCAACCTCCCCCCTCCCCGTTTCTTTTTTGCCCAAACCCGCGGGATTTGAGCCCAGCCCGGGGGGTTTTTGTTCTGTTTATTTGTGAAGTTAAAAACAAGCGGTAAAAAGTAAAAACTTTGAGCCTTCGGTGGGCGGAGCCTCCAGACGGACACGGGGGGAGGGGGGGGCGGCCGGGGGGCGCGGGGACCCCCGGGGGGGCTCGAGGGGCGATTTGGGGACCCCCAGGGTGGGTTTGAGGACCCCGGGGGGGGGCTCGAGGGGCGATTTGGGGACCCCCGGGGTGGGGTTGGGGGTCCCTGGGGGGGTTGAGGACCCCACGGGGGGGGCTCGAGGGGCGATTTGGGGACCCCCAGGTGTGGGTTGGGGGTCCCTGGGGGGGTTTGAGGACCCCCGGGGGGGGGGCTCGAGGGGCGATTTGGGGACCCCCAGGGTGGGTTGGGGTCCCTGGGGGGGGTTTGAGGACCCCCGGGGGGGGGCTCGAGGGGCGATTGGGGACCCCCAGGGTGGGTTGGGGGTCCCTGGGGGGGGTTTGGGGACACCCGGGGTGGTGAGGGGGCAATTTGGGGACCCCCAAGGGGGGGTTGGGGGTCCCTGGGTGGGGTTTGGGGACCCCCAGGGTGGGTGGGTGGGGAGATTGGGGGTCCCTGGGGGGATTTTGGGGACCCCCGGGATGGGTTGGGGGTCCCTGGGGGGGGTTTGGGGACCCCCAGGATGGGCGAGGGGGAGATTGGGGGTCCCTGGGGGGGTTTGGGGACCCCCGGGGAGGGTTGGGGGTCCCTGGGGGGGATTTGGGGACCCCCGGGGTGGGTTGGGGGTCCCCTGGGGGGGTTTGGGGACCCCCGGGGTGGGTTGGGGTCCCTGGAGGGTGGTTGGGGACAGGATTGGGGGTCCCCAGGGAGGGTTGGGGGGGGTTTGAGGGTCCCCAAAGGGTCCCAGGGGGGGAAAATTGGGGTCCCTTGGGGGGGGATTTGGGGGGTCCCCTGGGGATTTTGGGGAAGGGGGGGGTTTGGGGGGTCCCAGGGGGCTTTGAGGGGTTCCAGGGTGTCCCCAGGGCAGTTTGGGGGTCCTGGGGGGGGAATTGGGGGTCCCCCGGGGGGTTTTGGGGGTCCCCAGCGGCTCCCAGGAATGTTCGAGCAGCTCTGGGGGGCTTGGGGGGGGGGTCCCAGGGGATTTTGGGGGGTCCAGGGGGGGTCTCCTGAGGGGTCCAGGGGAGTTTGGGTGTCCTGGGGGGTCCCGGGGGGGGCCCCGAGGGGTTTGGGGGTCCTGGGAGACTCCCAAGGGGGTCCCCAGGGTTCGTCTGGGGGGGTCTGGGGGGGTTTGGGGGGTCCTGGGGGGGGTCCTCGGGGTCTCCCAGGGGTTCCCTGGGGGTCCTGGGGGGGTCCCGGGAGGTTTGGGGGGTCCTGGGGGGGGGTCCCAAGAGTCCTGGGGGGGGTCCCAAGGGGTTTGGGGTGTCCCGGGGGTCTCCTGGGGGGGGGTTGAGGGGTCCCAGGGTTCCCCTGGGGGGTCCAGGGGGGTTTGGGGTGTCCTGGGGGGGGTCCTGGGGGTCCCAGGGTTGTCCTGGGGTCCGGGAGGGTCCCGGGGGGGTCCTGGGGATGTCCTGGGGGTCCGGGGGGTTGCAGGAGGTCCCGGGGAGGGTCTCAGGAAGGGTCCTGGGTTGTCCTGGGGGTCCCAGGGGTCCAGGGAGGGTCCCAGGGGGTCTCTGGGTTGTCCTGGGGGTCCGTGGGGGTCCTGGGGGGTCCCGGGGTCCCCGCCCCCCCCTCCGGCCGCGGCCGCTCGCCCAAAACAAAAGGGGGGGGGGGTCACAGACGGGGGGCACGGTGGGGTCACTGAGCCTGTGGGGGGAGGGGGGGGGTCACGGGGTGGGGGGGGGGGGCTGGGGGTGCCCCCCGACCCACCCCAGGGGGATTTTGGGGGAGGGGGGGCTGGGGTGCCCCCGACCCACCCCTAGGGAGGATTTTGGGTTGGGGGGGGCAGTGCTTGACCCCCCAGGGGGGTATTTGGGGGGGTTTTGGGGTCCTGGGAGGTTTTGGGGTGGGGGGATTTGGGGGTGGGGGGCTTTAGTGGGGGATATTGGGGTGCCCAGGGGGGCTTCAGGTTCCCTTCAAGTGATTTGGGGGGGTCCTGGGGGGAATTTGGGGGTGTCCTGGGTGGGTTTTGGGGGGTCCTGGTTGGGTTTGGGGGTCCTACCTGCTGTCCCTGCTGTCCCCGGCCCCCCCGGGGGTCTGAGTTGGGGGGTCCCAGGGAGGTTTAGGGGTCTCAGTTGGATTTGGGGGTCCCTGGTTGCATTGGGGGATCTCGGTTGGGTCTGGGGGGTCCCTAATCGAATTTGGGGGTCCCAGGGGTGTACCTGCTGTCCCTGCTGCGCGGGGGGGGGGGCGCTGGCCCGGCCCCCCCGGGGGTCTGAGTTGGGGGGTCCCAGGGGGGGTTTAAGGTTTCTCGGTTGGGTTTGGGGGTCCCTGGTTGGGTTTGGGGGTCCCTGGGTGGGTTCAGGGGGGTCCTGGTTGGGTTTGGGGGTCCCACCTGCTGTCCCTGCTGCGCGGGGGGGGGCGCTGGCCCGGCCCCCCCGGGGGTCTGAGCTGGGGGGTCTCAGGGGATGTTTAGGGGTCCCAGGGGGTCTGGGGGTCTCAGTTGGATTTGGGGGTCCCTGGGTGGGTTCAGGGGGTCCCAGGGCTGTACCTGCTGTCCCTGCTGCGCGGGGGGGGGGCGCTGGCCCGGCCCCCCCGGGGGTCTGCCCGTAGTAGGCCGCTTGCTGCCGGTAATACTCGGCCCAGGCCGCGCTGTAGTCGGGCTGGGGGCCGGGGGGGGCCCCGGGACCACCCCCCGATGCCACCTGGGCCGCTGGGGGGGGGACACGATGGAGGGGGGGGGGGGGTCAGGGCACGTGGGGAGCCCCCGGTGCCCCCCCCCGGGGTGAGGTTTTGGGGGGGTCTCACCTTGTTTTTTGTAATACTCCTCCCAGGCCTTGGTGTAATCCTGCTGGGGGGGGGCCCCCCGGCTGCTGGGGCTGCTGCCCTGGGGGGGGGAAGTTAAAAAGGGGGGGTCAGGGGGGGTTTGGGGGGGCCCTAGGGGGGGTTTGGGGGTCCCAGACCCCCCCCTTGGACAGTTTTAACACCCCCCCCCCCAAATCCAGGTTTAAACTCACCTAGTTCCTTGTAGTTCTCCTCCCCCAGACACCCCCCAGACCCCTCCCTTCCAAATCTTAGGGGTCCCAGACCCCCCCTCTGCAAATCTTTGGGGTCCCAGCAGTGGTTTTGGGGGTCCCACCCCCCAAGGACAGTTTTAACCCCCCCCAGGACAGTTTTGACCCCCCAAGAACAGTTTAACCCCCCAAGCCCAGGTTTCACCCACCTAGTTTCTTGTAATTCTCCTCCCCCAGACCCCCCCAGACCCCCCCCTCCAAATCTTTGGGGTCCCAGCAGTGGTTTGGGGGGTCCCAGGAGTGGATTGAGGATCCCACACCCCCCCAAGGACAATTTTAACCCCCCCAGACAGTTTGAAACTCCCCCAAATCCAGGTTTAACCCCCCCAACCCCAGGTTTAACCCCCCCCAGACAGTTTAACCCCCCCAAATCCAGGTTTAACCCCCCCAAGGACAGTTTTAACCCCCCCAAATCCAGGTTTAACCCCCCCAAGTGCAGGTTTAACCCCCCAAAATCCAGGTTTAACCCCCCCAAGGACAGTTTTAACCCCCCCAAATCCAGGTTTAACCCCCCAAGTGCAGGTTTAACCCCCCCAAATCCAGGTTTAACCCCCCCAAATCCAAGTTTAACCCCCCCAAGTGCAGGTTTAACCCCCCCAAATCCAGGTTTAACCCCCCCAAATCCAAGTTTAACCCCCCCAACCCCAGGTTTAACCCCCCAAATCCAGTTTGAACCCCCCCAAACCCAGTTTTGAACCCCCCCAAGGACAATTTGAACCCCCCCAAGGACAGTTTAACCCCCCCAAGCCCGGGTTTCACCCACCTAGTTTCTTGTAGTACTCCTCCCAGGCTTGGTGTAGTCGGCCTGGCCGGCGGGGGGGGGCTGGGGGGGCTCCCCCTGCACGGGGGGGGCGGCGGGGGGGGGGCTGGGTGGGCACAGGCCCGGGGGGCTGCTGGTAATAGTGCGAGTAGGTAGGCGGCCCAGGCCGCGTTGGGGTCCGGGGCCGGCGCCCTTGCCTGGGGGGGGCCCCCAAACTGGGGGTCAGCTGGGGGGGCTGGGGACACCCCCCGGGACAGAGAGACCCCCCCCCCAGACCCAGGAACACACCCAGACCCAGAGACCCCTCCCCATAAATAGGGACCCCCCCCAGACCCAGGGAACAGCCCCAGACCCAGGGAACACCCCCAGAGACAGAGACCCCTCCCCATAAATAGAGAACCCCCCCGGACCCAGGGAACCCCCCCAGAGACAGAGAACACCCCCAGACCCAGGGAACAGCCCCCAAACTGGGGTCAGCTGGGGGGGCTGGGGACACCCCCTGGGATACAGAGACCCCCCCCCCAGACCCAGGGAACCCCCCCCAGACCAGAGACCCCCATAAATACAGAACCCCCCCAAACTGGGGTCAGCTGGGGGGGCTGGGGACACCCCCCGGGACAGAGAGACCCCCCCCCCAGACCCAGGGAACCCCCCCCAGACCCAGAGACCCCCCATAAATACAGAACCCCCCCAAACTGGGGTTAGCTGGGGGGGCTGGGGACACCCCCTGGGATACAGAGACCCCCCCCCAGACCCAGGGAACACCCCCCAGAGACAGAGAACACCCCCAGACCCAGGGGGGGGCTGGGGACACCCCCCAGGACACAGAGACCCCCCCCCCCAGAGACAGAGACCCCTCCAATAAACAGGGAACACCCCCCAGGACACGGAGACCCACCCCATAAGCAGGGACGACCCCCTAAGAACCTGGGGACCCCCCTCACAAACAGGAAACCCCCCCCCCAGGACAAAGAGGCCCCCCCATAAACAGGAAACCTCCTCAGACCCAGAGACCCTCCCCCCAGAAACTGGGGAACCCCCCCCCATAAACAGGAACAGCCCCCCTAGAACCCAGGGACCCCCCTCACAAACAGGGACCCCCCCCCCCCCCCCAAAGCAGAGACCCCCCCCAAAGCAGAGACCCCCCCCCCAAAAGCCCCCCGGGGGGCTGTGGGTACTCACTGGGGTCGTGGGGGGCCGGTGGCTGCCACTGGGGTACGTGTTGCCCCAGCCCCTGGGGGGGGTACTGGTGGGGGGGGGGACCCCCGGGGCTGCACAGAATTGGGGGGGTCAGGGGGGTGGGACCTCCCCAGCCCCCTAAATCTGGGAGGGAATCCCCAAAACATCCCCATTACCCCCTACATCCCCCCCTGCACCCCAAATCGAGGGGGGGTCCCCAAAACGTCCCCAGACCCCCCCCCCCCCCACATCCCCCCACCCCCCCCCAAACTTCAGCTTCAACCTTGGGGGGGTCTGGGGGCTCCCCCAAATCCCAGGGGGGGACCCCAAAACTTGGGGACACCCCAAAAAGAACCCTCGGCCCCACAGAGACACCGAACCCCTCCCAGCACCCCTAAATCTGGGGGGGTCCCCAAAAGACCCCCATAACCCCCCCCAGTGACCCCAAACCCCTCCTCATCACCCCCAAATTTGGGGAGGGGTCCCCAAAACACCCGCATAACCTCCCCAGAGACCCCAACCCCCCCCCAGCCCCCCCCAAATCTGGGGAGGGGGGGTCCCAAAACACCCCCATAACCCCCCATAGAGACCCCAAAACCCCAAACCAGCCCCCCCAAATCTGGGGGGGGTCCCCAGAACATTTCCCCCCCCCCAGCCCCCCCAAATCTGGGGTGTGGTTCCCAGAATACCCCCATAACCCCCCCAGAGACCCCAACCCCAAACCAGCCCCCCAAATCTGGGGGGGGGTCCCCAAAGACCCCCAAAAAGGGGGGTACTCACTGCGGGGGGGCCCCGGGGGGGCCCTGGTTGAAGGGGCCGGGGTTGAAGGGGCCCATGGGGCCGGCGGGGCCGGGGGGGCCACCCGGGGCCGGGCCCGGGGCCCACGGGGCACAGGGGACCCTGGGGGGGCAAAGGGGGGGTCACAGGGGGGGTCACGGGATCCCAGAGAGAATTTTGGGGTCCCCCAGGGTGGGTTTTTGGGGGGGTTGTGGAGTTTTGGGGGGCTTTTGGGGTGTTGTGGAGGTTTTTTGAGGGGTTTTGGGGGGTCCTGAGGGGTTCTGGGGGGGTCCATGGGGCACAGGGGACCCTGGGGGGGCAAAGGGGGGGTCACAGGGGGGGGTCACGGGACCCCAGAGCGAATTTTGGGGTCCCCCAGGGCGGGTTTTGGGGGATCCTGGGGGGGCTGGGGTCCCCCAGGGTGGGTTTTGGGGGGTTTTTGGGGGGTCCTGGGGGGGGTCCATGGGGCACAGGGGACCCTGGGGGGGCAAAGGGGGGGTCGCAGGGGGGGTTCACGGGACCCCAGAGCGAATTTTGGGGTCCCCCAGGGCGGGTTTTGGGGGATCCTGGGGGGCTGGGGTCCCCCAGGGTGGGTTTTGGGGGGTTTTTGGGGGGTCCTGGGGGGGTCCATGGGCACAGGGGACCCTGGGGGGGCAAAGGGGGGGTCGCAGGGGGGGTCACGGGACCCCAGAGCGAATTTTGGGGTCCCCCAGGGCGGGTTTTGGGGGATCCTGGGGGGGCTGGGGGACCCCAGGGTGGGTTTTGCCTGGGGTCCCAGAGGGGTTTTGGGGTCCCAGGGTTTTTTGGGGGGGCTCAGGAGGGTTTTTTGGGGTGCCCCCACCTCAATCTTCTCCTCGATGATCTCCTTGGCTGGGTTAGTTTCCTGGGGGGTCTGGGGGGGTTTTTGGGATCCCAGAGGGGTTTTGGGGTCCCGGGGAGGGGTTTTGGGGTCCCAGGGTTTCTTGGGGGGGTGGTTGGGGTCCCAGGATTTTTTTGGGGGGGGGCTCAGGAGGGTTTTTGGGTGCCCCCACCTCAATCTTCTCCTCCATGACCTCCTTGGCCAGGTCAATCTGCTGGGGGGTTTGGGGGTCCTGGGGAGGGGTTTTGGGGTCCCAGGGTTTCTCGGGGGGGGTTTTGGGGTATTGGGGGTTTTTAGGGAGGGGGTTTTGGGGTGCCCCCACCTCAATCTTCTCCTCCATGAGCTGCTTGGCCGGGTCAATCTGCTCAGGGGTCCGGGGGGATTTTGGGGGTCCCGGGAAGGAGTTTTGGGATCCCAGGGAGGGGTTTTGGGGGTCCCAGGGTTTCTTGGGGGGGTTTTGGGGTCCCAAGGTTTTTGGGGGGGGCTCAGGAGGGTATTTGGGGTGCCCCCACCTCAATCTTCTCCTCCATGACCTCCTTGGCTGGGTCAATCTGCTCGGGGGTCCGGGGGAATTTTGGGGTCCCGGGGAGGAGTTTTGGGGTCCCGGTGAGGGGTTTTGGGGTCCCAGGGTTTCTCGGGGGGGTTTTGGGGTATTGGGGTTTTTTGGGGAGGGTTTTTGGGGTATTGGGGTTTTTTGGGAGGGTTTTTGGGGTGCCCCCAACCTCAATCTTCTCCTCGATGAGCTGCTTGGTCAGGTTAATTCACTGGGGGGTTCAGGGGGATTTTGGGGGTCCCGGGGAGGGGTTTTGGGGTCCCAGAGGGGTTTTGGGGTATTGGGGTTTTTCGGGGAGGTTTTTGGGGGTGCCCCCACCTCAATCTTCTCCTCGATGAGCTGCTTGGCGTGGTCGATCTGCTGGGGGGGTCTGGGGGTCCCAGGGAGGGGTTTTGGGGTCCCCAGGGTTTCTCAGGGGGGTTTTGGGGTCCCAGGGTTTTTTGGGAGGGTCTTTGGGGTGCCCCCACCTCAATCTTCTCCTCGATGAGCTGCTTGGCGTGGTCGATCTGCTGGGGGGGTCCCCCGGATGACGAACAGTTGAAATTGGGGTCCCCGTTCGGGGGGATGCTGCCGCGAGATCTCCACGAAGGCCCCGGTCTGCTGGTTGATGGCCTTGACGTTCTCCCCCCCTGCACCCCAAAAACAACCCCCCCGGGGTCAGGGGGGGAACCCCCAAAACCATTTGGGACCCCAAAAATCCTCCCGGGGACCCCCAAACCCTTCTGGGGATCTCAAACCCTTCTGGGACCCCAAAAACCCCCATAGAGAACCCACCCCCCCTATGGTTGATGGTCTTGAGGTTCTCCCCCCCCTGCACCCCAAAAACAACCCCCCCGGGGTCAGGGGGGGGAACCCCAAAACATTTGGGACCCCAAAAATCATCCCGGGGACCCCCAAACCCTTCTGGGGATCTCAAACCCTTCTGGGACCCCAAAACCCCCATAGAGAACCCACCCCCCCCCATATTTTATGGCCTTGACGTTCTCCCCCCCTGCACCCCAAAAACAACCCCCCCGGGGTCACAGGGGGGACCCCAAAACCCCCCCGGGTCAGAGGGGGGACCCCAAAACCCTCCCGGGTCGGGGGGGGGACCCCAAACCCTTCTGGGACCCCAAAACCCCCATAGAGAACCCACCCCCCCTATGGTTGATGGCCTTGACATTCTCCCCCCCTGCACCCCAAAAACAACCCCCCCGGGGTCACAGGGGGGACCCCAAAACCCCCCCGGGTCAGAGGGGGGACCCCAAAACCCCCCTGGGACCCCAAAACCCCTCAGGGGATCCCAAACCCTTCTGGGACCCCAAAACCCCCCCCATGGTTGATGGCCTTGACACTCTCCCCCCCTGCAACCCCAAAAACAACCCCCCCGAGGTCAGAGGGAGGACCCCAAAACCCCCCCGGGTCAGAGGGGGGGGCCCCAAAAGCCCCCTGAGACCCCCAAACCCCTCAGGGGATCCCAAACCCCCCTGGGCCCCAAAACCCCCCATAGAGAACCCACCCCCCCCTATGGTTGATGGTCTTGAGGTTCTCCTCCCCTGCACCCCCAAAAACACCCCCCTGGGGTCAGAGGGGAGACCCCAAACCCTTCTGGGACCCCAAAAATCATCCTGGGGACCCCCCCAAACCCTTCAGGGGATCCCAAACCCTTCTGGGACCCCAAAATCCTCCCAGGGACCCCCAAACCCCTCAGGGGATCCCAAACCCTTTCAGGACCCCAAAAATCATCCCTGGGACCCCCAAACCCCTCAGGGGATCCCAAACCTTTCCAGGACGATTCAAGGGGGTGTTTGGAGGGTGTTTTGGGGGATATTTTGGGGTCCCAGAGGGATGATTTGGGGGTGTTTTGGGGTCCCAGTTGGGGGGGTCCCAGGGGGGATGATTTGGGGGGTGTTTTGGGGGTTCCAGGGGGATGATTTGAGGGGTATTTTGGGGTCCCAGGGGGATGATTTGGGGTGTTTTGGGGGGTGTCTGGAGGATCCCAGGGGGATGATTTGAGGGGTATTTTGGGGGTTCTGGGGGGGATGTTTTGGGGTCTGGCTGGGGGGTCCCGTGGGGATGATTTGGGGACGTTTTGTGGGGTGTTTGGGGGTGTTTTGGGGCCCAGTTGGGGGGTCCCAGGGGGGATGATTTGAGGGGTATTTTGGGGGTCCCGTGGGGGATGATTTGGGGGTGTTTTGGGGGGTGTCTGGAGGGTCCCAGGGGGATGATTTGAGGGGTATTTTGGGGGTCCCGTGGGGATGATTTGGGAAGTGTTTTGGGGGTATTTTGAGGGTTCCAGGGGGATGATTTGGGGTTGTTTTGGGGGTTGTTTTGGGGTCTGGGGGTCGCAGCCCCCCCTCACCTCTGCCGATGACCAGCCCACACTTGTGGGTGGGGATGGAGAAGGTCATTTCCCCCCCGGGGGGGCCCCAACTGCCCTGGCCCCGCCCCCGGCCCCGCCCCCCCGGGGGCAGCCCCGGCCCGGGGGGTCCTGTGGGGCCACTCTGTGGAGAGGGGGGGGGAAAAGGGGGGGTCAGAGGGGGGGCAGCACAGCCCCCAACCCCCTGACCCCCAAAACAGCAGGTTCTGAGCCCAAAAACCCTCCCTGACCCCCCTAAAACCTCCCTGACCCCCCCAAACCTCCCTGACCCCGAAACAGCAGGTTCTGAGCCCAAAAACCCTCCCTGACCCCCCTAAAACCTCCCTGACCCCCCCCAAACCTCCCTGACCCCGAAACAGCAGGTTCTGAGCCCAAAACCCCTCCCTGATCCCCCCAAAACCTTCCTGGCCCCCCCCCCAAACCTCCCTAACCCCCAGAACAGCAGCTTCTGAGCCAAAAAACCCTCCCTGAACCCCCCAAACCTCCCTGACCCCCCCAAACCCCCTGACCCCCAAAACAGCAGGTTCTGAGCCCAAAACCCCTCCCTGACCCCCCAAACCTCCCTGACCCCCCCTCAAAACCTCCCTGAACCCCCCAAAACCTCCCTGACCCCCCCCAACCCACTGACCCCTAAAACAGCAGGTTCTGAGCCCAAAAACTCTCCCTGACCCCCCCAACCTCCCTGACCCCCCAAAAAACCTCCCCGACCCCAAAACAGCAGGTTCTAAGCCCAAAACCCCTCCCTGACCCCCCCAAAACCTTCCTTACCCCCCAAAACCTCCCTGACCTCAAAACAGCAGGTTCTGAGCCCAAAAAACCCTCCCTGACCCCCCCCAAACCTCCCCTGACCCCTCCCCAGTGCTCCCAGTTTGCCCAGTTCCCCTCAGGCTCTGCAGCAGGTCCTGGATGATCCCCCAGTGTCCCAGTTCCCATTCCCAGTGCTCCCAGTTTGCCCAGTTCCCCTGAGGCTCTGCAGCAGGTCCTGGATGATCCCCCAGTGTCCCAGTTCCCATTCCCAGTGCTCCCAGTTTGCCCAGTTCCCCTGAGGCTCTGCAGCAGGTCCTGGATGATCCCCCAGTGTCCCAGTTCCCATTCCCAGTGCTCCCAGTTTGCCCAGTTCCCCTCAGGCTCTGCAGCAGGTCCTGGATGATCCCCCAGTGTCCCAGTTCCCCAGTCCCAGTGCTCCCAGTTTGCCCAGTTCCCCTGAGGCTCTGCAGCAGGTCCTGGATGATCCCCCAGTGTCCCAGTTCCCCAGTCCCAGTGCTCCCAGTGCTCCCAGTTTGCCCAGTTACCCTGAGGCTCTGCAGCAGGTCCTGGATGATCCCCCAGTGTCCCAGTTCCCCAGTCCCAGTGCTCCCAGTGCTCCCAGTTTGCCCAGTTTCCCACCCTCAGGCTCTGCAGCAGGTCCTGGATGATCCCCCAGTGTCCCAGTTCCCATTCCCAGTGCTCCCAGTGCTCCCAGTTTGCCCAGTTCCCCTGAGGCTCTGCAGCAGGTCCTGGATGATCCCCCAGTGTCCCAGTTCCCATTCCCAGTGCTCCCAGTTTGCCCAGTTACCCTGAGGCTCTGCAGCAGGTCCTGGATGATCCCCCAGTGTCCCAGTTCCCATTCCCAGTGCTCCCAGTGCTCCCAGTTTGCCCAGTTACCCTGAGGCTCTGCAGCAGGTCCTGGATGATCCCCCAGTGTCCCAGTTCCCATTCCCAGTGCTCCCAGTGCTCCCAGTTTGCCCAGTTCCCCTGAGGCTCTGCAGCAGGTCCTGGATGATCCCCCAGTGTCCCAGTTCCCATTCCCAGTGCTCCCAGTTTGCCCAGTTCCCCTCAGGCTCTGCAGCAGGTCCTGGATGATCCCCCAGTGTCCCAGTTCCCCAGTCCCAGTGCTCCCAGTGCTCCCAGTTTGCCCAGTTTCCCACCCTCAGGCTCTGCAGCAGGTCCTGGATGATCCCCCAGTGTCCCAGTTCCCATTCCCAGTGCTCCCAGTTTGCCCAGTTCCCCTCAGGCTCTGCAGCAGGTCCTGGATGATCCCCCAGTGTCCCAGTTCCCCAGTCCCAGTGCTCCCAGTGCTCCCAGTTTGCCCAGTTACCCTGAGGCTCTGCAGCAGGTCCTGGATGATCCCCCAGTGTCCCAGTTCCCCATTCCCAGTGCTCCCAGTGCTCCCAGTTTGCCCAGTTCCCCTGAGGCTCTGCAGCAGGTCCTGGATGATCCCCCAGTGTCCCAGTTCCCCAGTCCCAGTGCTCCCAGTGCTCCCAGTTTGCCCAGTTACCCTGAGGCTCTGCAGCAGGTCCTGGATGATCCCCCAGTGTCCCAGTTCCCATTCCCAGTGCTCCCAGTTTGCCCAGTTCCCCTCAGGCTCTGCAGCAGGTCCTGGATGATCCCCCAGTGTCCCAGTTCCCATTCCCAGTGCTCCCAGTTTGCCCAGTTACCCTGAGGCTCTGCAGCAGGTCCTGGATGATCCCCCAGTGTCCCAGTTCCCATTCCCAGTGCTCCCAGTTTGCCCAGTTACCCTCAGGCTCTGCAGCAGGTCCTGGATGATCCCCCAGTGTCCCAGTTCCCATTCCCAGTGCTCCCAGTTTGCCCAGTTACCCTGAGGCTCTGCAGCAGGTCCTGGATGATCCCCCAGTGTCCCAGTTCCCCAGTCCCAGTGCTCCCAGTGCTCCCAGTTTGCCCAGTTACCCTGAGGCTCTGCAGCAGGTCCTGGATGATCCTGGCCGCGTGCTCGCAGCGCTCGGGGGGTCCCATGATGTGGGCGATCTTCTCCGGCCCCGTCCCGTCGTCTGGGGGGGTTTTTGGGGGGTCAGAATTCCCCAAAATCCCAAGAAAAGGGGTTTTTATGGGAAAAGGGGGTTGTTTTTTGGGGGAAAAGGGGGTTGTTTTTTGGGGGAAAAAGGGTTTTTTTTGGGGGGAAAATGGGACCTTGTTTGAACTGGATCCGGACCCCGGCGTCGTTCTGGATCTTCTTGATCATCTCCCCGCTGCGGCCGATGACGACCCCGACCGAGTGACGGGGCACTGGCACCTGGGGGGGCACGGTTTGGGGGGAAATCAGGGGGTTTTGGGCAAAAAATGGAGGTTTGGGGCGAAAAAATGGGGAGTTTGGGTTAAAAAATGGGGGTTTGGGGCAAAAAAATTGGGAGATTGGGTTAAAAAATGGGAGTTTGGGGGGTTTGATCATCACAATGATGACGACCCCGACCGAGTGACGGGGTACTGGCACCTGGGGGGGGGCACGTTTTGGGGGGAAAAATGAGGATTTTGGGTGAAAAATGGGGGTCTGGGATGAAATCAGGGGGTTTTGGGGTGAAAAATGGGGGGGTTTGGGGTGAAAAATGAAAAATGGGAGTTTGGGGGTTTTGATCATCACGAGGTCAATGACGACCCCGACCGAGTGACGGGGCACTGGCACCTGGGGGGGCACATTTTGGGGGGAAAAATGAGGATTCTGGGTGAAAAACGGGGGGTTGGGGGGAAATCAGGGGGGTTTGGGGTGAAAAATGGGGGGTTTGGGGTGAAAAATGGGGGTTTGGGGGGGTTTGATCATCACGAGGCCGATGACGACCCTGACGGAGTGACGGGGCACTGGGACCTGGGGGGGAGGATTTGGGGGGAAAAATGAGGATTTTGGGTGAAAAATGGAGGTTTGGGGGTGAAAAAATGGGGGGTTGGGGCAAAAAAATTGGGAGATTGGGTTAAAAAATGGGGGGTTTTGGGGTGAAATGGGGGTTTGGGGGGTTTGATCATCACGAGGCCGATGACGACCCTGATGCAGTGACGGGGCACTGGGACCTGGGGGGGGAGGTTTTGGGGGGAAAAATGAGGATTTTGGGCGAAAAATGGGGGTCTGGGATGAAATCAGGGGGTTTTGGGGTGAAATCAGGGTGTTTTGGGGTGCAATGAGATGGTTTTGGGGTGAAATCAGGGTGTTTCGGGGTGAAATCAGGGTGTTTTGGGGTGAAATGAAGGTGTTTTGGGGTGAAATGAGGGTGTTTTGGGGTGAAATGAGGGTGTTCGGGGTGTGTTTTTGGGGTGAAATCAGGGTGTTTTTGGGGTGGTTTTGGGGTGAAAGATGTTTTTGGGGTGAAATCAGGGTGTTTTGGGGTGGTTTTGGGGTGAAAGGAGATGTTTTTGGGGTGAAATCAGGGTGTTTGGGGGTGAAATGAGGGTGTTTGGGGTGCAATGAGATGGTTTTGGGGTGAAATCAGGAGGTTTTGGGGTGCAATGAGATGGTTTTGGGGTGAAAGGAAGTGTTTTGGGGTGAAATTGGGGTGTTTTGGGGTGCAATGAGATGGTTTTGGGGTGCAATGAGGGTGGTTTGGGGTGGTTTTGGGGTGAAAGGAGGTGTTTTGGGGTGAAATCAGGAGGTTTTGTGGTGCAATGAGATGGTTTTGGGGTGTAATTAGATGGTTTTGGGGTGAAAGGAGGTGTTTTGGGGTGAAATCAGGGGGTTTTGGGGTGAAATGAGGGTGTTTTGGGGTGTTTTTGGGGTGAAATCAGGGTGTTTTAGGGTGAAATCAGGGAGTTTTGGGGTGAAAGGAGGGTGTTTTGGGGCGAAATGAGGGTGTTTGGGGTGGTTTTGGGGTAAAAGGAGGTGTTTTTGGGGTGAAAGGAGGGTGTTTTGGGGTGAAAGGAGGGTGTTTGGGGTGGTTTTGGGGTGAAATGAGGGTGTTTGGGGTGGTTTTGGGGTGAAAGGAGGTGTTTTGGGGTGGTTTTGGGGTGTTTTTGGGGTGGCACTCACGTCGATGCCCCCGCCCAGGCGGGCCCCGTAGTCCGAGCGCTCCCCGAAGCCGCCCTGGTCCCGCTCCCGCAGGATGTCCAGCACCATCTCACAGGCTTGCTGGCAATTTGGGGGGGCAGCAGGGGGGGGTCAGAGGGGTCAGGGGGGTGGGTTTTGGGGTCGGGGGGGGGTGTGTTTTAGGGGGGCTGCCTCACCTGCACCTTGTAGGGCTCGCCGATGATGCGCAGGGGTTTGTCCACGTTGGTGTTTTGGGAACCGTCTTGGATCAGGATCATCTTCACCCCGGCCCGTTCCTGGGGGGGCACCCACGGCCCTCAGGGGGGAGCCCCCACCCCCAAAAAAACCTGCCCCAAACCCGCCACTGCCCCCGGGGGGGGGGGGCAGGGAAGGGGGTTTTTGGGGGGTACCTGGAGCTGGTTGATGGTTTCTCCCCCACTTTCCCTATGAGCAGCTCACTGGGATCATCAGGGACCCCAAACCCCTCAGTGACCCCAAACCCCCTCAGTGACCCCCCCCCAAACCCCTCAGTGACCCCCCCCAAACCCCTGAGTGACCCCCCCCAGGTGTATTTGGGGGGTACCTGGAGCTGTTTGATGGTCCTCTCCCCATTTCCCTATGAGCAGCTCACTGGGATCATCAGAGACCCCAAACCCCCCAAACCCCCCCAAATCCCTCAGTGACCCCAAACCCCTCAATGACCCCTCAGTGACCCCCCCAAACCCCTCACTGACCCCCCAAACCCCACAGTGACCCCCCCCCCAAGGTATATTTTGGGGGTACCTGGAGCTGTTTGATGGTCTCCCCCCCCCTTGCCAATGACCAGCCCAGCCTTCCCTGCAGGGATCATCAGGGACCCCAAACCCCCCAAAACCCCCCCTAACTCCCCCCAAACCCCCCCCTAACTCCCCCCAAACCCCCCATAACTGCCCCAAACCCCCCCAGGTGTATTTTGGGGGTACCTGGAGCTGTTTGATGGTCTCCCCCCCCCTTGCCAATGACCAGCCCAGCCTTCCCTGCAGGGATCATCAGGGACCCCAAACCCCCCAAACCCCCCCTAACTCCCCCCAAACCCCCCCCTAACTCCCCCCAAACCCCCCCTAACTCCCCCCAAACCCCCCCAGGTGTATTTTGGGGGTACCTGGAGCTGTTTGATGGTCTCCCCCCCTTTCCCAATGACCAGCCCAGCCTTCCCTGCAGGGATCATCAGGGACCCCAAACCCCCCATAACTCCCCCCAAACCCCCCCTAACTCCCCCCAGACCCCCCCTAACTCCCCCCAAACCCCTCAGTGACCCCCCCCAGGTGTATTTGGGGGTACCTGGAGCTGTTTGATGGTCTCCCCCCCTTTCCCAATGACCAGCCCAGCCTTCCCTGCAGGGATCATCAGGGACCCCAAACCCCCCAAACCCCCCCTAACTCCCCCCAAACCCCCCCTAACTCCCCCCAAACCCCTCAGTGACCCCCCCCAGGTGTATTTTGGGGGTACCTGGAGCTGTTTGATGGTCTCCCCCCCCTTGCCAATGACCAGCCCAGCCTTCCCTGCAGGGATCATCAGCTCCTGGACCGTCCCGTTCTGCCCGTTGGCCGAGTCGGGGAAGGGGCCGGGGGGACCCCCCCGACCCCGGGACACGATGTCGTCCAGCAGGGCCTTGGCCTTCCTGGGGGGGTTTGGGGGGGATTTTGGGGGTCACTGAGGGGTTTGGGGGGGATTTGGGGGCTTTAGGAAATACTTGGGGGGGATTGGGGGGTCACTGAGGGGTTTGAGGGGTCACTGAGGGGTTTGGGGGGTATTTGGGGGGTTTAGGGGGCACTTGGAGGGGGATGTGGGGGGTCACTGAGGGGTTTGGGGGGGATTTGAGGGGTCACTGAGGGGTTTAGGGGGCACTTGGGGGGGATTTGGGGGGCCACTGAGGGGTTTTGGGGGGTCACTGAGGGGCTTGGGGGGTCACTGAGGGGCTTGGGGGGGAATTGAGGGGTCACTGAGGGGTTTGAGGGGTCACTGAGGGGGATTGGGGGGGATTTGAGGGGTTCAGGGGGCACTTGGGGGGATTTGGGGGTCACTAAGGGGTTTGAGGGGTCACTGAGAGGGATTTGGGGGGTCACTGACGGAGTTGGGGGGGATTTGAGGGGTCACTGAGGGGTTTGGGGGGGGATTTGGGGGGTTTAAGGGGCACTTGAGAGGAGTTTGGGGGGGTCACTGAAGGCTTTTGGGGGGAATTTGGGGGGTTTAGGGGGCACTTGGGGGGGATCTGGGGGGTCACTGAGGGGTTTGGGGGAGATTTGGAGGGGGAATGGGGAGTTTGGGAGGGGGAGGGGGGGGATTTGGGGGGGTCACTGAGGGGTTTGAGGGGTCATTGAGGGGTTTGGGGGGGATTTGGGTGGTCACTGAGGGGTTTGAGAAAAGTTTGGAGGGGGAATGGGGGGGTCTGGAGGGAATTTGGGTGTCCCTGAAGGGGTTTTGGGGGGTGGGTTGGGGCTCGCAGGGGTGTTTTTTGGGCAGTATTTGGGGGTCTCTGAGAAGGTTTTGGGGGTCCCAGGGGTGGTCTGGGGGGGTCTTTGGGGGCCTCTGAGGAGGTTTTGGGGGTCCCAGGGGAATTTTGGGGGTCCCTGAACAGGTTTTTTGGGGTGCCTGGGGAACCCAGGGGTGGTTTTGGGGGTCCCTGAGCAGGTTTGGGGGGCTCCCAGAGGTGATTCTGGGGAATCCCAGGGGGGATTTGGGACCCCCAGGGAGGTCCCTGAGGAGGTTTTCGAGGTGTTGGGGTGTCCCAGGGGTGGTTTTGGGGGGTGTTTGGGGGTCCCAAGGGTGGTTTGGGGGTCCCAGGGAAGTTTTGGGGTTCCCAGGGGTGGTTTTGGGGGGTCTTTGGGTGTGTCTGTGACTCCCAGGGGTGATTTTGGGGTTCCCAGGGGTAATTTTGGGGTTCCCAGGGGTGGTTTTGGGGGTCCCTGAGGAAGTTCTGGGGGTCCCAGGGAAGTTTTTGGGGGTCCCAGGAAAGTTTTGGGGATCCCTGAGCAGGTTTTGGGGTTCCCAGGGGTGGTTTTGGGGGGTCTTTGGGGGTCTCACTCACTGCACGGCCTCCGGGGACCCCGTGAGGGAGACGCTCCTCTCGGGTAACCCGCCGCTGTCTGGGGGGGGCACAGGGGGGGTCAGGGGGGGGCCCCAGAGGTTTTGGGGGTCCCCCCAGGCCTTCAGGGGGTCCCCCCAGGCCTTCAGGGGGTGGGTTTTGGGGTGCCAGCCCCCCTTTACCTGGGGAGATCTGCACCTTGCACCCCGAGTCCTGCTGGATCTTGTTGATCTGTTCCCCCCCTCGCCCGATAACTGGGGGGGGGGACACACAAAGGGGGGGTTTGGGGGGGTCCCCAAAACTGCCCCAGGGTCCCCTGAGCCCCCCCAGGGCCCCCCCAGCCCCAGGACCCCTTAAACACCCCCTGGGGACCCCCCAAATCCTGCTGGATCTTGTTGATCTGTTCCCCCCCCTCGCCCGATAACTGGGGGGGGCACAAAAATACACACAAGGGGGGGGTTTGGGGGGGGTCCCCAAATGCCCCCCAGGGGTCCCCCAAACCCCACTGGGGCCCCCCCAGTCCCAGGACCCCTTAAACACCCCCTGGGGGACCCCCCCAAATCCTGCTGGATCTTGGTGATCTGTTCCCCCCCTCGCCCGATAACTGGGGGGGGGGACACAAAAATACACACAAGGGGGGGGTTTGGGGGGGTCCCCAAATGCCCCCAGGGGTCCCCCAAACCCCCCCGGGGCCCCCCCCAGTCCCAGGACCCCTTAAACACCCCCTGGGGACCCCCAAAGTCGCCCTGAGGGGACCCCAAAACCCTCCCAGGACCCTCCAAATCCTCCTCAGGGCTCCCCAAGACCCCTCCAGGACCCCAAAAAACCCCTCCAGGACCCCCCCAAAATCTCCCCCCAGGAACCCCCAGCTTCCCCCCAGGACCCCCCCAGATCCCTCTCAGGACCCCCAGACCCCTCTGGGACCCCCCAATCCCCCCCCCAGGGCCCCCCCCAACACCTCCTGGACCCCCCAATCCCCCTCAGGACCCCCCCAGGACTCCCCAATCCCCCCCAGACCCTCCCAGGACCTCCCAACCCCCCTCCAGGCCCCCCAATCCCCCCCAGGACCCCCCAAGCCCCCCCAGAGCCCCCCAGCCCCCACTCACTGAGGCCCACCATGCCGTCGGGGACCCGGTACTCCTCCGTCACCGTCGTCCTGGGGGGGCACGGGGGGGGGTCACGGGGCACAAAAACCACCCCAAACCACCCCAAAAACCACCCCCAGACCCCCCAAAAACACCCCCAGGACACCCAAAAACACCCCAAAACCACCCCCAGACCCCCCAAAACACCCCAAAACAACACCCTCAGGACACCCAAAAACATGCCAAGGGCAGTTAAAACCACCCAGGACACCCCAAAACCACTCAGAGACCCCCAAAACCCATCAAATCTCCCCCCCAAACCCTCTAAAGCCCCCAGGACCCCCCAAATCCCCCCCAAAACCTCTCCAAGACCCCCCAAAAAAATCAAATCCCCCCCTCAAACCCTCTAAAGCCCCCCAGGACCCCCCAAATCCCCCCCAAAACCTCTCCAAGACCCCCCAAAGCCCCCCAATATTCAAATGCCCCCCTAAAGCCCCCAGGCCCCCCCCAAACCTCTCCAAGACCCCCCAACCCCCCCCCAAAAAAATCAAATCCCCCCTTCAACCCCCCTCTAAAGCCCCCCAGGACCCCCCAAATCCCCCCCCAAACCTCTCCAAGACCCCCCAAAACCCCCAAAAAAATCAAATCCCCCCCCAAAGCCCCCCAACCCCCCCCAAATCCCCCCCAAAAAAAATCAAATCCCCCCCTAAAGCCCCCCAAACCCCCCCAAAGCCCCCCAAAAAATCAAATCCCCCCCGTAAAGCCCCCCAGGCCCCCCCAAACCCCCCCCAAACCCCCCTTACCTGGGTGGGGGGTGGATGGGCCCCATGGGCGCCGGCAGCGCTGGGGGGGGAACCCGACCCGGCTGGGGGGGTCCCCCCGATTTGGGGGGGCCTGGGGAGGGCCCAAAACCCCCGGGACCCCCTTCTGGAGACCCCAAAACGAGCTCAGAACCCGTCGGAAAACAGAAAAGTCCCCAAAGATCCCCCCCAAAACCCTCCCAGGACCCCCCCAAAACCCTCCCCAGGCCCCCCCAACCCCCCCCCCAGGCCCCCTCAACACCTCCTGGACCCCCCAAACACCTCCTGGACCCCCAAACTCCCCTCCAGGACCCCCAATCCCCCTCCCCATGACCCCTCAAACCCCTCCAGGACCCCCCAAACACCTCCTGGACCCCCAAACTCCCCTCCAGGACCCCACAACACCCCCCCCCAGGACCCCCTAATCCCCACCCAGGACCCCCTAATCTCCCCCCAGGCCCCCTCAAACACCTCCTGGACCCCCAAACTCCCCTCCAGGCCCCCCCAGTCCTCCTCCAGGACCCCCCTAAGCCCCCCCCAGACCCCCCAAACCCCCCCACTCACCGTCCCCCTGCGTCGCCAACTTCTTGCTCTCGGCTGATCTGGGGAAGGGGGAGGAGGTTTTAGGGACCCCCCAACCGCCCCCCCCCCGGGTTTTGGGGGGCCCCCCCGTGCTCTGGGGGGGGTCCCCCGGGGTCTGGGGGTCCCTCCCCCCCCTTACCACCGTCCTCCAGCTGCCGTTTCTGCCCCCCCAAAGCCCCCGAAGTCGGGGGGGGGGTTGTTGTTGGGCACCGGCGGCGCCGCGTCCCCCCCGATCTTGGCCGCGATCTGGGGGGGCAAAAAGGGGGGTCACCCCAAAATTTAGGGGGTCTGGACCCCCCCCGGGACCCCCAGGATCGTCCCACAGGACTCAGCATCCCCCTGGGACCCCCAAATTGCTGCTGAGGTATCCCAGAAACCACCCTGGGACCCCCCGAAAACCTCCCCAGGACCTCCAAGAGCCTCCCCGGGACCCCCAAACACTGCTCAGAGACCCCCAAAAACCTGCCTGGGACCCCCATATACTGCTCAGGGACCCCCAGAAACCTCCCTGGGACCTCCAAAAACCTGCCTGGACCCCCAAAAACCTGCCTGGGGGCCCCAAAAATCACCCAGGGACCCCCAAAAACCTCCCCATGACCTCCAAAAGCCTCTCCAGGACCCCCAAAAACCACCCTGGGACCCCCAAAAACCTCCCAGGACCTCCAAGAGCCTCCCGGGACCCCCAAAAACTGCTCAGAGACCCCCAAAACCTGCCTGGGACCCCAAAAAACTGCTCAGGGACCCCCAAAAACCTTCCAGGACCTCCAAGAGCCTCCCTGGGACCCCCAAAAACCTCCCTGGGACCCCCAAAAACCGCCCTGGGACCCCCAAAAACCACCCTGGGACACCCAACCTCCCCCCAGAACCACACCAGGGACCCCTCAATGACCCTCCAGGGACCCTCAAAACCCCCCTGGGACCCCCAAACACTGCCCTGGGACCCCCAAAAACCACCCTAAAACCCACAAAAACTGCCCTGGGACCCCCCAAAAACTGCCCTGGGACCCCCAAGCTCCCCCCCAAAACCACCCCAGGAACCCCCAAACACTGCCCTGGGACCCCCAACGTCTCCCCCAAACTCACCCCAGGGACCCCCAAGACCTCATCGGGACTCTCAAAGCCCCCCCCAAAATTGCCCCCCAGGACCCCCCAACCTCCCCAAAACACTCCTGGAACCTCCCCAGCATCCCCCCAAAAGCCCCCCAGGGACCCCCAAAATAATCCCCCAGGCCCCCCCATCCCCCCCTGGGACCCCCAAAACTGCCCACGGGACTCCGGGAGCCCAAACCGGGGGGGGAGAGACCCCAAAACCCCTCCCGAGCCCCCCAAAGAACCCCCACACCGGCGTGAGCCCCCCCAGGACCCCCCAAAACCCCTCCGTCACCTCCCAGACCTCCCCCAGGACCCCCAAAACAGCACGAGAGCCCCAAAACCTCCCCAAAACCACCCCCTCTCCCCATCCCGGGCAGAACCACCGTTAATTGGAGTGTTAATTGCGTTAATTACCATAATTACGGCGCCCGGGGGGGGCGAAAATCGGGGCGGGGGGCGCCGGGAATTGGGGAGGGGGGAGCGGCGGGATTTTGGGGGTAATTACGGTAAATTGCGGCCGTTACCGTAATTACAGCGCCGGGACCCCCCCCGGAAAGTCGGGGGGGGGGCGGCGGGAATTGGGGGGGGGAATTACGGTAGATTACGGTAACTACCGTAATTACAGCGCGGGACCCTCCTAAAATTGGGGGAAACTTTGGGGGGCATTTAAAAAAGGGGGGGGGGGGGAACAGAGAGGGGGCAGCGAGAGAGGGGGGTAATTACCGTAAATTCCGTTAAATTACGGTAATTACCGTAATCGCGGCGGCGGGACCACCCCCCCAAAAACTGAAGGATACCGGGAATTGGGGAAAGGGGGGGAAAAAAACCGGGAATTGGGGAGGGAAAGCGGGAATTGGGGCGGGAAGGGGGGGGAGATGGAAACGGGGGGAGGGGTGAACACGATGGAGGGGGGGATTTTTGGGAGGGGGAGGGGTAACACCCCCCCCTCCTCCTCCACGACCCCCCTGAGGGGGGTGGGCGGGGCCTTCCCGGGCAGGACCCCCTGAGGGAGGAGGAGGGAGGGGGCCGGGGGGGGGGGAGTTGTTGACGCCGGGGGGGGAGATGGGGGGGGTCTCCCGAATACCGCCCCCCTCCTCACCTGCCGCGCGCGCTGCACCGCGTCTGCGAACGCGTCCTTGCGCCCCGTCCCGCCGCCGCCGCCGCCGCCGCCGCCCGGGCCCCCTCCCGGACCCCCCCCCCGCGCCCCCGGCGGGCCCGGCCGAGGGGGGGGCGGCGGGGGCGGCCCCGGGCTGGGGGGGCGGGGGCGGCGCGGGGCCGAACTCGGACATGGCGGAGGCGGCGACGGGGCCCGGGCCGCGCTACCCCTCACGGCGCGCGGGGCACGCTGGGAGCGCGCCGGGCACGGCCCCGCCCACGGGGCGCCGCGCTGGCCAATCGGCGACGGGGAGCGCTGTGACGGGCAGTGCGCTCCGCCAATCGCCGGCGGGCGGGCGGGAGCGAGCGGTGTTTGGCGGGCGCGCGGACCAATGAGAGTGCGGGGATGAGGGCGGAGGGGGCGGGACCGTCGCGCGCCGCCATTGCTGAGCGGGAGCGGAAGTGGCGCCATGGAGGCGGGGCGTCAGGGTGAGCGGCGCGCCAGGCAGCCAATAGCGCGCGTGATTGTAGGACCCGCGCGTGAGTGACGGCAGACGCGACCAATGGAACCGCGCATGGCTCTCGGCGCGCTCCCATTGGTTCAGCTTCGGGGAGGGGGCGGGGCCGCGCCCGGGGAATGACGGGCGCGGGAATCAATGGGTGGGCGGGAAACGCGGCGCGTGAGGGGCGCGATTGGCAGCGCGCGGAGCCAATGGGGAGCGGCGGCGCGTGTCCGGCGGCCAATCAGCGCCGAGCGGCACTTTAGGGGGGAAAATGCGGCCAATCAGCGGGCGGGAGGGGCGGGGCCGCAGCGTTTGGAGACCAATGGCGCGTGAGGAGGGTCCGAAACCACCGCCCATTTCCCCCCAAACCCCGCCCAGTTTTGTTTAAGCCCCGCCCATTCCCCCTCCCAGTCCCTCCCAGTTTCTCCCAGTTCAGCCCTCGGGGGGGTCAATAAATAAACGTTTATTGGGGGGGGGGGAGAGGCGGGACCCCCCAATTCGGACCCCCGCGGGTTCGGGGGGAAATTCACAGTTTTTGGTTAAAAAAATACAAAACCAACAACCAATGAACCAACCGGGGGCACCTGGGGGGGGCGTGGACAGGTGAGATCAGGTGAGTGGACACTGATCAGTGTGTGCAGGTGAGGGCACAGGTATGAACCGGTGTGCCAATGTGTGCCCAGGTGTGTCCAGGTGCACCCCCATCCAGCCAGGTGCCCCCTGTTCAGGTGTGTATGGACGGGTACAGCGGTCCCCAGGTGTGCCCAGGTGTGCCCAAATGTCCCCCCATCCAACCAGGTGCCCCCCTGTGCAGGTGTGGATGGACAGGTCCAGGTGTGCCCAGGTGTGTCCAGGTGCCCCCCATCCAGCCAGGTGCCCGCTGTGCAGGTGTGTATGGACGGGTACACGTGTGTCCAGGTGTGCCCAGGTGTGCCCAGGTGCCCCCCATGCAGGTGTGTATGGACAGGTACAGGTGTGCCCAGGTGAGCCCAGGTGAGCCCAGGTGCACCCCATCCAACCAGGTGCCCCCCTGTGCAGGTGCGGATGGACAGGCCCAGGTGTGTCCAGGTGAGCCCAGGTGTGCCCAGGTGTGTCCAGGTGCACCCCCATCCAGCCAGGTGCCCCCCCGTGCAGGTGTGTATGGACGGGTCCAGGTGTGCCCAGGTGTGTCCAGGTGAGCCCAGGTGTGTCCAGGTGCCCCCCCGTGCAGGTGTGTATGGACAGGTCCAGGTGTGCCCAGGTGTGTCCAGGTGAGCCCAGGTGTGTCCAGGTGCCCCCCCGTGCAGGTGTGTATGGACAGGTCCAGGTGAGCCCAGGTGTGTCCAGGTGCTCCCAGGTGCACACAGGTGTGCCCAGGTGTGCCCAGGTATGCCCAGTAGTGCTCAGGTGTGTTCCCAGGTGCACGCAGGTGTGTCCAGGTGAATCCAGGTGTGTCCAAGTGTATGTCCAGGTGTGTCCAGGTGCACCCAGGGGTGTTCCCAGGAGTGCTCAGGTGTGTCCAGGTGTATCCAGGTGTGTTCCCAGCTGTGCTCAGGAGTTCCCAGGTACACAGAAGTATGTCCAGGTGTGCCCAGGTGTGTGTCCAGGTGTGTCCAGGTGCACGCAGGTGTATCCAGGTGTTCCCAGCTGTGCTCAGGTGTGTCCCCCGGTGTTCCCAGGTACACACAAGTGTATCCAGGCGTGTCCAGGTGTGTGTCCAGCTGTGCTCAGGTGTTCCCAGGTACACACAGGTGTTCCCAGGTGTTCCCAGGTGTCTCCAGGTGTGTCCAGGTGTTCCCAGGTGTGTCCAGGTATGTGTCCAGCTGTGCTCAGGTGTTCCCAGGTGTCTCCAGGTGTGTCCAGGTGTGCCCAGGTGTTCCCAGGTGTCTCCAGGTGTGTCCAGGTGTGTCCTCCCGGCCCCGCTCTCAGTCCCGGGGCCCCCCCAGGTGTCCCCACCCCCCCCCAAAGGCTCAGGGGGGGTCTCGGGGGGTCTCAGCCCCCCCCCCCAACCCTCAGAGCTCGTCGTCCCCCGGAGTCAGGGGCTGCTGGGGGGGGGGGGGAAAGGGGGGGTCAGTGAGGGGGGAGAGACCCCCAGAGACCCCCCC
This sequence comes from Manacus candei, assembly GCF_025592945.1. NCBI lineage: Eukaryota > Metazoa > Chordata > Aves > Passeriformes > Pipridae > Manacus > Manacus candei. Next base: position 25,279 of record NW_026138274.1, read on the forward strand.
CGAGACCCCCCCACTGCTCCATAGACCCCTCCCACTCCAGGGGGTCCCGCAGCCCCCCCCCTCTCTCACACTGGGGGGGTCCCAGCCCCCCCCTCCCCTCCAGGGGGTCCCACGGCCCCCCCTCCGTCACTGGGGGGGTCCCAGGCCCCCCCTCTCCCCATCTTGGGGGTCCCCCAGGCCCCCCCCCCACCCAGGGGGTCCCACTGCCCCCCCCTCACACACTGGGGGGGGTCCCAGCCACCCCTCCCTCCAGGGGGTCCTGCAGCCCCCCCATAGACCCCACAGACCCCCCCCATTCCATAGACACCCCCCCCCATCCCGGGGGTCCCCCAGCCCCCCCCACACTCACCAGGGGGTCCCAGGGGGTCCCCAGCCCCCCCACACTCACCAGGGGGTCCCAGGGCCCCCCCCCCCTCCAGGGGGTCCCACAACCCCCCCCCATAGACCCCCCAGACCCCCCCCCTGCTCCATAGACCCCCCCCATCCTAGGGGTCCCCCAGCCCCCCCCTCACTCACCAGGGGGTCCCAGGGCCCCCTTCCCATCCTGGGGGGTCCCCCAGCCCCCCCCTCACTCACCAGGGGGTCCCAGGGCCCCCTTCCCATCCTGGGGGGTCCCCCAGCCCCCCCCCTCACTCACCAGGGGGTCCCAGGCCCCCTCCCCCTCCAGGGGGTCCCGCGGGCCCTTCCGGAACGTGGCGTTGGCGAAGCTGATGCTGTTGGTGCTGCGGCGCCTCCACCCCCTCCAGAGACCCCTCAGGACCCCCCCCAGCAGCACCAGGGCTGGGGGGGCACGGGGGGGTCAGGGGGGGGGTCCCCAAAAACAGCCACACCCCCCCACAGACCCCCAAAACAGGGACCACCCCCCAAGCCAGAACCTCCCTCCCCCATGGACCCACCACCCCCAGAGACCCCCCCGAGGACCCCCCCGAGCAGCACCAGGGCTGGGGGGGCACGGGGGGGTCAGGGGGGGTCCCCAAAAACAGCCACACCCCCCCAAAAACAGCCACACCCCCCAAAAACAGCCACACCCCCCTACAGACCCCCCAAACCGGGACCACCCCACACAGACCCCCCCCCCATGTTCGAGGACCCCCAATTTGCCCCCCCCCCCCAGGTTTTGGACCCCCCCCCACTTCTGGACCCCCAATTTGGGCCCCTCCCTCCCAGACCCCCATTTTCGCACCCCACCCCCCCAAATTTGGGGGTGTCCCCCCCTCCCCTGCCATTGGGACCCCCTCATGTCGTCCCCCCCCCCACTTTGAGACCCCCAATTCCCCCCCCCCCTTGTTTTGGGACCCCCCTCCCTCTCCATTTCCCCCCCCCAAATTTGGGACCCCCCATTAACCCCCGGGACCCCCATTTTCCCACCCCCGGGATCCCCATTTCCACCCCCCCGAAATTGGGGGCCCCCCCATGTTCCCCCCCCCCAAATTTGGGGCCGTACCGAGGGGCAGCAGGACCCCCAGCGCCGTCAGCCCCCCCCGGGACCCCCCGGGGGCACCTGGGGGGGAGAGAGAAGGGGGTCATTTGGGGTTTGGGGGGGGGCACAGGGGGGTAGGAGGGGTCGGGGGGGTCAGGAGGGGTTTGTGGGGGGTCATTTGGGGTTTGGGGGGGCACAGGGGGGGCAGGAGGGGTTGGGGGGTCAGGAGGGGTTTGGGGGGCACAGGGAGGGCAGGAGGGGTTGGGGGGGGGTCATTTGGGGTTTGGGGGGGCACAGGGGGGGCAGGAGGGGTTGGGGGGGTCATTTGGGGTTTGGGGGGGCACAGGGGGGGCAGGAGGGGTTGGGGGGTCAGGAGGGGTTTGGGGGGCACAGGGAGGGCAGGAGGGGTTGGGGGGGGTCATTTGGGGTTTGGGGGGGGCACAGGGGGGGCAGGAGGGGTCGGGGGGGTCAGGAGGGGTTTGTGGGGGGTCATTTGGGGTTTGGGGGGGCACAGGGGGGGCAGGAGGGGTTGGGGGGTCAGGAGGGGTTTGGGGGGCACATGGAGGGCAGGAGGGGTTGGGGGGGGTCATTTGGGGTTTGGGGGGGCACAGGGGGGTAGGAGGGGTCGGGGGGGTCAGGAGGGGTTTGAGGAGGGGTCATTTGGGGTTTGGGGGGGGAAAAGGGGCAGGAGAGGTCAGGGGGTGTCAGGAGGGGTCAGGAGGGGTTTGGGGGGGTCATTTAGGGTTTGAGGGGGCACGGGGGGGGGCAGGAGAGGTCAGGGGGTGTCAGGAGGGGTCAGGAGGGGTCAGGGGGGGTCAGGAGGGGTTTGGGAGGGCACAGGGGCGTCAGGGGGGTCTCAGGGGTCACACAGGGGTCACAGGGGGGTCTGGGGGGGTCCTTACCTGCCCTGTCCCCCCTTGAGCCATTCGTGGCCCCACTGAAGTTCCCGGGGGGGGTCGTTGGGGGTCCCGGGGGGGTCTGGGGGGGGGGACACAAAATGTTCAGGTGGGGTTGGGGGGGGTCAGGGGGGCATGGGGGGGGGTCAGGGGCATCTCAGGGAGGTTGGGGGGGTCGGAGAGGGGCCAGGGGGAGTCAGGGGGGCCTGGGGGGGGTCAGAGGGTCTTGGGGAGATTGGGGGGGTCAGGGGGGCATGGGGGGGGTCAGGGGGGTCGAGGGGGTCAGGGGGGCACGGGGGGGGTTCAGGGGGGTCTCAGGGAGGTTGGGGGGGTCGAGGGGGGCACGAGGGGGTGGGGGGAGGTTGGGGGGGGTCAGGGGGGTCTCAGGGAGGTTGGGGGGGTCAGGGGGGTCTTGGGGAGATTGGGGGGGTCAAGGGGGGCACGAGGGGGTTGGAGGAGGTTGGGGGGGGGTCAGGGGGGTCACAGGGGCACGGGGGGGGTCACAAGGGGGTCTCGGGGGGGGTCCTTACCTGCCCTGTCCCCCCTCGAGCCGTTCGTGGCCCCACTGAAGTTCCCGGGGGGGGCGTCGGGGGTCCCGGGGGGGTCTGGGGGGGGGACACAGAGAAGGTGGGGGGGGGGCAAATTGGGGTCACCTGGGCACAGGTGAGTCCGGGGGAGGGTTCAGGGGGATTCGGGGGGGGTTGGGGGATCTGAGGGGGCTCAGGGGGGCTCAGGGGTCACCTGTGACACAGGTGAGGGTGAGGGGGGTTCAGGGGGATTCAGGGGGGGGTTGGGGGATCTGGGGGGGCTCAGGGGGGTTCAGGGGTCACCTGTGACACAGGTGAGGGTGAGGGGGGTTTGGGGGGGGGTTGGGGGATCTGGGGGGGCTCAGGGGTCACCTGTGACACAGGTGAGGGTGAGGGGGGTTCAGGGGGGGGTTGGGGGATTTGGGGGGCTCAGGGGGGTTCAGGGAGGGGGTCAGGGTTTGGGGGGCTCAGGGGGAATTTGGGGGGCTCAGGGGGGGTCAGGATTTTTTGGGGGGCTCAGGGGAGGGTCAGGGGGGCTCAGGGGGGCTGAGGGGTTACCTGTGCCACAGGTGAGGGGGGTTCAGGGGGATTCAGGTGGGGTTTGGGGATTTGGGGGGTTCAGGGGGGGGGTGTCGGTGTTTGGGGGGCTCAGGGGGGGTCAGGACTTTTTAGGGGGTCTCAGGGGGGGCTGAGGGGTTACCTGTGAGACAGGTGAGTCCGGGGGGGGGTTCAAGGGGGGTTTGGGGAATTCGGGGGTTATGGGGGTCTCAGAGGGGGATTTGGGGGGCTTGGGGGGGAAATTGGGGGGCTCAGGGGGGCTCAGGATTTTTTTGGGGGGGCTCAGGGGTGTTTGGGGGGTGCTCAGGGGGGGCTGAGGGGTTACCTGTGACACAGGTGAGTCCGGGGGGGAGTTCAAGGGGGGTTTGGGGGATTTAGGGGGGTTTTCAGGGAGGGTGTCGGGGTTTGGGGGGCTCAGGGGGGGTCAGGATTTTTTGGGGGGCTCAGGAGGGTTTGGGGGGGCTCAGGGGGTCTCAGGGGTTACCTGTGACACAGGTGAGTCTGGGGGGGAGGTTCAGGGGGATTCAGGGGGGGTTTGGGGCATTCAGGGGGTTCGGGGGGGTGTCGGGGTTTGGGGGGCTCAGGGGGAGTCAGGATTTTTTGGGGGGGCTCGGGGGGGGGCAGGATATTTTGGGGGTCCCAAGGGTGTTTGGGGGGGCTCAGGGGTTACCTGTGACACAGGTGAGTCCAGGGGGGGGTTCAAGGGGGGTTTGGGGGATTTGGGGGGTTCAGGGGGGCTCGTTGGGGGGTGTTGGAGGGCTCAGGATTTTTGGGGGGGCTCAGGGGTTTTTGGGGGGGCTCAGGGGGGTCTCAGGGGTTACCTGTGAGACAGGTGAGTCCGTCCCCATCCAGGTGCTCCCCGTCGGGGCAGGTGCAGCGGAACGGGGGGCTGGGGGGGTCCCGGGCGGGGGAGGGGAGGCAGAGGAAGGAGCAGAGACCCCCCCGACCCTCACAGCGGTTGGGACCTGGGGGGGGGGACACGGGAAAACGTCCCAGAGGGGTTTTTGGGGGTCATTGGGGTGAATTTGGGGGGTTTTGGGGTCATTGGGGTGAATTTGGGGTTTTTTTTGGGGTCACTGGGGTGAATTTGGGGGGGGGTTGGGGTCATTGGTGTGAATTTGGGGGGGTTTTGGGGTCATTGGGGTGAATTTGGGGGGGTTTTGGGGTCATTGGGGTGAATTTGGGGGGTCTCTGGGTGAATTTGGGGGGTTTTGGGGTCATTGGGGTGAATTTGGGGGGGTTTGGGGTCATTGGGGTGAATTTGGGGGGTCTCTGCGTGAATTTGGGGGGGTTTGGGGTCACTAGGGGAGAGTTGGGGGGGTTTGGGGTCATTGGCGGGGAGTTGGGGGGTCTCTGGGTGAATTTGGGGGATGTTTTGGGGTCATTGGGGTGAATTTGGGGGGTTTTGGGGTCATTGGGGGGCAGTTGGGGGGCTCTGGGGGAATTTGGGGGATGTTTCGGGGTAACTGGGGTGAATTTGGGGGGGTTTGGGGTCATTGGGGGGGAGTTGGGGGGGGTCTCTGGGTGTTTTTGGGGTGTTTTGGGGTGGTTTTGGGGTATTTTTGGGGTGATTTGGGGTGTTTTGGGGTTACCTGGGGGCTGCCTGCCCGGGTGCAGCACCACGGGGCTGTTTCTGGGGTGATTTTGGGGTATTTTGGGGTGGTTTTGGGGTATTTTTGGGGTATTTGGGGTTACCTGAGGGCTGCCTGCCCGGGTGCAGCACCACGGGGTTGATTTTGGGGTGGTTTTGGGGTATTTTGGGGTATTTTTGGGGTGATTTTGGGGGTATTTTTGGGGTGGTTTTGGGGTGGTTTTGGGGTGATTTTGGGGTTGTTTTTGGGGTATTTTTGGGGTGATTTTGGGGTGATTTTGGGGTGATTTGGGGTATTTTTGGGTTACCTGGGGGCTGCCTGCCCGGGTGCAGCACCACGGGGGTGTTTTAGGGGTATTTTGGGGTGTTTTGGGGTGTTTTTGGGGTATTTTTGGGGTGATTTTGGGGTATTTTTGGGGTTACCTGGGGGCTGCCTGCCCGGGTGCAGCACCACGACGCCCTCGGGGCTGAAGAGCTCCTGGGCCACCACCCGGGGGGGCAACGGGGCCCCCCCCCCCGAGCCGGGCGGCCACCACCCACCCACGGGGGGGGTCGGTCCAGACCAACCAGTCCTGGGGGGGGGGGACACGGGGGGTCACTGGGGGGTCAGGGGGGTCACTGGGGGTCAGGGGGGACAATGGGGGGGGGGCTGGGGGGGTGTTTAGGGGGCCATGGGGGGGTCAGGGGGGTCATGGGGGGGTCAGGGGGGCCGTGGGGGGGTCGCAGGGGGGTCAGGAGGGGTCAGGGGGGACAATGGGGGTCAGGGGGGACAATGAGGGGGGGGCTGGGGGGGTGTTTAGGGGGCCATGGGGGGGTCAGGGGGGCTATGAGGGGGTCCCATGGGGGTCCCAGGGGTTGGGGGGTCCCATGGAAGGTATTGGGGGGGGCACAGGTCAGGGGGGGCCATGAGAGAGGTCGGGGGGAATTTGGGGGGTCCCAGGGGGGGTAATGGGGGGCTCACAGGTCGGGGGGGGCATGGGGGAGGTCAGGGGGATTCAGGGGGTCCTGGGGGGGTAATGGGGGGGGTCACAGGTCAGGGGGGAGCATGGGGGAGGTCGGGAGGGGTTTGGGGGTCCCATGGGGGTATTGGGGGGCCATGGGGGAGGTCAGGGGGGTTTGGGGGGGTCCCAGGGGGATTCAAGGGGTCCCGGGGGGGTCACAGGTCAGGGGGGCACAGGGAAGCTCAGGGGGGCTTGGGGGGGACTCAGGGGGGTCCAAGGGGGGGTCCCGGGGGGGGTCACAGGTCAGGGGGGTCATGGGGGAGGTTGGGGGGGGTTTGGGGGGTCCCAGGGGGATTCAGGGGGTCCCGTGGGGGTCACAGGTCAGGGGGTCATGGGGGGGGTTTGGGGGGTCCCGGGGGGGTCCCGGGGGGGTCTGGGGGGGTCCGGGGGGTCTCACCTGGAACACAGCCAGGCCGAGGGGCTGCCTGAGGTGTTGGGGGTCCCTCAGGTGGGTCCGGCGGCCGCTCCCGTCCAGGCCCACGCTGGACACGGTGTGGAGGCGCCCGTCGGCCCAGTACAGGCGCTGGGAGCACTGGTCTGGGGGGCAGGGGGGGCAGGGGGGGTCAGGGGGGTCACAGAGGGGTCAAAGGGGTCAGGGGGGGTCAGAGACACCCAGTACAGGCGCTGGGAGCACTGGTCTGGGGGGCAAGGGGTCATGGGAGGGTCATGGAGGGGTCAGGGGGGGTCGGGGGGTTCAGGGTGACAGGTTTGGGGTCCCAGGGGTGGGTTTGGGGTCCTAGGGGCGGGTTTGGGGTCAGTTTTTTGGGGGGGGGGTCTCACCCAGGGCCAGCCCCTGCGGCCGCTCCACCCCCTCGCTGACCAAGGGCTGGGGGGGTCAGGGGGGGTCAGGGGGGCTCAGGGGGGGTCGGGGGGTTCAGGGTGACAGGTTTGGGGTCCCAGGGGTGGGTTTGGGGTCAGTTTTTTGGGGGGGGGGTCTCACCCAGGGCCAGCCCCTGCGGCCGCTCCACCCCCTCGCTGACCAAGGGCTGGGGGGGGTCCCCCCCGTCCTGAGCCCCCCGGGCAATGTGGGGCCGGGACCCCCAGTCCGACCAGTACAGGAACCTGGGGGGGCACTGGGGGGTCACTGGGGGGCACTGGGGGGCACTGGAGACCCTCAATAACCCCTCTGTGCCCCCCCAGTGACCCAAATGACCCCCAATAACCCCCCTGTGCCCCCCCAGTGACCCAAATGACCCCCAAAACCCCCCCTGTGCCCCCCCAATGACCCCCAATGACCCCCAATGACCCCCAATGACCCCCTGTGCCCCCCCCGAGCCCCCCTGTGCCCCCCAGGAAACCCCAAATAACCCCCAATAACCCCAAACCCCCCCTGTGCCCCCCCAAATAACCCCCTGTACCCCCCAAAAACCCCCTGTGCCCCCTAATAACCCCCTGTACCCCCCCATGACCCAAATAACCCCCAATAACCCCCTGTACCCCCCCAAATAACGCCCTGTACCCCCAAAAAACCCCCTGTGCCCCCCCAAATAACCCCCTGTACCCCCCAATGACCCAAATACCCCCCTGTACCCCCCAAAAACCCCCTGTGCCCCCCCAATAACCCCCTGTACCCCCCCTGTGCCCCCCCAATAACCCCCTGTACCCCCCCGTGCCCCCCCCCTGCCCCCCAGAGCCCCCCAATGACCCCAATAACCCCCTGTACCCCCCCAATAACCCCTTATACCCCCCCTTTGCCCCCCCCTTTGCCCCCCCTTTGCCCCCCCCGTGCCCCCCCCCCGTACCCGTTGAGGGGGTCCACGACGACCCCCCAGGGCTGCCTCTGGGGGTCCCTGAGGAGGGTCCTGCCCCTGCCCCCCCCGCAGACCCCCAGAGTGCCCCGGGGGGGGCTGGTCCAGTAGAGCAGCCCATGGAGCCAGTCCAGGGCCAACCCCCCCGGGGAGCCCCCCCCGGGCACCACACACAGGGGCACGGCCGGGCCCGGGGCCAGGGGGGCTCTGGGGGGGAAAGGGGGGGGACAGGGGGTTATTGGGGGGGATTGGGGGGGCTACAGGGGGTTATTGGGGGGCTCTGGGGGGGATTGGGGGGGCAAACAGGGGGGACAGGGGGTTATTGGGGTCATTGGGGGGCTCTGGGGGGGGAATGGGGGGGTTATTGGGGGGCAGTGGGGGGGCTCTGGGGGGTTAATGGGGGGTTATTGGGGGGTACAGGGGGGGATTGGGGGGCTCTGGGGGGGCTACAGGGGGAGATTGGGGTCATTGGGGGGCTCTGGGCAGGGAACGGGGGGTTATTGGGGGGTACAGGGGGGGATTGGGGGGGGACAGGGGGAGATTGGGGTCATTGGGGGGCTCTGGGGGGGGAAATGGGGGGTACAGGGGGTTATTGGGGGGCTCTGGGGGGGGAATGGGGGGGTTATTGGGGGGTCTGGGGGGTCTGGGGGGGCAACAGGGGGTTATTGGGGGGCTCTGGGGGGGATTGGGGGGGGACAGGGGGGTACAGGGGGGGATTTGGGGGGCAAACAGGGGGGACAGGGGGTTATTGGGGGGCTCTGGGGGGGATTGGGGGGGGAAACAGGAGTACAGGGGGTTATTGGGGGGTACAGGGGGTTATTGGGGGGCTCTGGGGGGGAAACAGGGGGTTATTGGGGGGCTCTGGGGGGGATTGGGGGGGGACAGGGGGAGATTTGGGTCATTGGGGGGCTCTGGGGGGGGGACAGGGGGAGATTGGGGTCATTGGGGGGCTCTGGGGGGGGGACAGGGGGTCATTGGGGGGCTCTGGGGGGGAACGGGGGGGTTATTGGGGGGTACAGGGGGGGATTGGGGGGGGACAGGGGGAGATTGGGGTCATTGGGGGGCTCTGGGGGGGGGACAGGGGGAGATTGGGGTCATTGGGGGGCTCTGGGGGGGGAAATGGGGGGTACAGGGGGTTATTGGGGGGTACAGGGGGTTATTGGGGGGCTCTGGGGGGGGAATGGGGGGGTTATTGGGGGGTCTGGGGGGTCTGGGGGGGCAACAGGGGGTTATTGGGGGGCTCTGGGGGGGATTGGGGGGGGACAGGGGGAGATTTGGGTCATTGGGGGGCTCTGGGGGGGGAACAGGGGGTTATTGGGGGGGTACAGGGGAGGATTGGGGGGTTTTGGGGTCATTGGGGGGCTCTGGGGGGGCTACAGGGGGTTATTGGGGGTTATGGGGGGCTCTGGGGGGAAACGGGGGGTTATTGGGGGGTACAGGGGGGTACAGGGGGGTATTGGGGTCATTGGGTCCCAGGGAGGGTTCAGGGTCCTGGGGTGGGGTTGGGGGGTCCCAAGAAGGTTTGGAGGTCCCAGGAAGGTTTGGGGGTCCCAGGGTGGGGTTTGGGGGTCTCAGGGGGTCTCAGGGGGTCCCAGGAAGGTTTGGGGGTCCCAGGGTGGGGTTGGGGGGTCTCAGGGTGGGTTTGGGGGTCCCAGGAAGGTTTGGGGGTCCCAGGAATGTTTGGGGGGTCTCGGGGTGGGGTTTGGGGGGTCCCAGGAAGGTTTGGGGGTCCCAGGAATGTTTGGGGGTCTCGGGGTGGGGTTTGGGGGTCCCTGACCTGTAGATGAGCCCCTCGCTGGGGTCCCCCCAGAAGAGGGTCCCCCCCCGGGCGTCTCCATCCAGGGCCCCCCCGTGTTTGAGGGGCCCCCCCAGGATTTGGGGTTGGGGGCCCCCCAGGGCCAGGACCTGGTGCCGGGTGGTCACCACGAGGGTCCCGGGGGGGCCTGGGGGGGGCAAAAAGGGGGGGTCACCCACGGCTGGGAACCACCCCTGCCCCCCAAAACAGCCAAAAACACCCCAAAACCAACCCAAAACAGCCAAAACCACCCCAAAAACCAGCCCCAAACCACCCAAAAACAGCCCAAAAACAACCCAAAACAGCCAAAAATACCCCAAAACCAGCCCAAAACCACCCAAAACAACCCAAAACCACCCCAAAAACACTCAAAACCACCCCAAAACCCACCCCAAAAACAACACCTAAAACCACCCCAAACCACCCAAAACCACCCCAAAACAAAGACCCAAAACCACCCCAAAAATATCCCAAAACAAACACCCGAAACCACCACAAAACACCACAAAAACACCTCAAAACCACCCCAAAACCAACACCCAAACCCACCCAAAAACCACCCCAAAAATAACACCCAAAACCACCCCAAAAGACCCCAAAACAAAGACCCAAAACCACCCCAAAAATATCCCAAAACAAACACCCAAAACCACCACAAAACACCCCCAAAACCACCCCAAAAACACCCCCAAAACACCCCCAAACCAAACACCCAAACCCACCCAAAAACCACCCCAAAAATAACACCCAAACCCACCTCAAAAACACCCAAAACCACCCAAAACCCACCCCAAAACCACCACCCAAAAACCACCCAAAACAAAGACCCCAAAACCACCCAAAACACCCCAAAACCACCCCAAAAAAACCCCAAACCCCCCTAGTGCCCCCCCCCCAGGAAACCCTGACTCCTGGGGACCCCAAAATGGGGGGGCCTGGGCAGTTTTGGGGGGTTTTGGGGGTCAGAGTGTTTTTTGGGGTGTTTTTGGGGTTCAGGGTATTTTTGGGGGTGTTTTTGGGGTCTCACCCACCCAGGCAGGTCCTGTTGTCGGGCCCCAGGGTGGTCCCGGGGGGGCACAGGGGGGATTTAGGGGGATTTTCAGGGGGTTTTTGGGGAGGTTTTTGGGGTCCCTGGGGGTCAGGGTTTCTCGGGGTGTTTGGGGGTGGTTTTTTGGGTGTTTTTGGGGTCTCACCCACCCAGACAGGTCCTGTTGTCCCGGCCCAGGGTGGTCCCGGGGGGGCACAGGGGGGGGTTTAGGGGGTTTTGGGGAGGTTTTGGGGGGGTTTTTGGGGTCAGGGTGTCCCAGGGTGTTTTTTTGGGGGGGGTTTTTGGAGTTCAGGGGTGTTTTTGGGGTCTCACCCACCCAGGCAGGTCCTGTTGTCGTGGCCCAGGGTGGTCCCAGGGGGGCACAGGGGGGATTTAGGGGGATTTTGGGGGGGTTTTTGGGGTCCCTGGGGGGTTTTTGGGGTCAGGGTGTCCCGGGGTGTTTTTTGGGGGGGGTTTTGGGGTTCAGGGGTGTTTTTGGGGTCTCACCCACCCAGGCAGGTCCTGTTGTCGTGGCCCAGGGTGGTCCCAGGGGGGCACAGGGGGGATTTGGGGGGATTTAAGGGAGGGTTTTGGGGTCCCTGGGGGGGTTTTTGGGGTCAGGGTTTCTCAGGGTATTTTGGGGGTGTTTTTGGGGTGGTTTTGGGGTCTCACCCACCCTGGCAGGTCCTGTTGTCGTGGCCCAGGGTGGTCCCGGGGGGGCACAGGCACTGGTAGCCCACGGGCAGGTCCCGGCAGCCGTGGGAACAGCCCCCCCCCCCCCTCCAGGCACTCGTTCACCCCTGGGGGGGGTCAGGGGGGGGTCACTGAGGGGTCAGACCCCCCAAAAACCACCCCCAGACGGAGCTGGGACCCCCCAAACCCCGGGGAGGGGGAGGGGAGAGTTTGGGGGGGGATTTTGAAGAGGGGGGAAGGGTCTGGGGGGAGTTTGGGGGGGTCTGGGGAGGGTTTGGGGGGGTTTGGGGCAGTTTTGGGGGTCTGGGGGGAGTTTGGGGAGGTCTGGGGGGAGTTTGGGGGTTTTTTGGGGGTCTGGGGGGAGTTTTGGGGGCTCTGGGGAGAGTTTGGGGGGTCTGGGGAGGGTTTGGGGTTTTTTTTGGGGGTCTGGGGAGGGTTTGGGGGGGGTCTGGGGTGGGGGTTGGGGGGTTTTTGGGGGTAGTTTAGGGGGTCTGGGGTGCTTTTTAGGGTCTTTGGGGGGTAGGTTTTGGGGTGGTTTGCGGGGCAG
>NW_026138275.1:0-165236 GCF_025592945.1 Manacus candei
CCCAAAAAGCGGGGGGGGGGGGGGGGTCCCCAAAAAGCTCCCCCCCCGAATCCCCCCCCCCCCAGTGCTGGTTCGTCGGGGCCCCGACGGCAAAGCTCAGCTGGTGCTGCTGGACCACGGCCTGTACGAGACCTCAGCGAGAGGTGAGGGGCCCCAAAACCTCGGGGGGGGGGGTCCCCAGAACCCCGGGGGGGGTCCCCCAGAAAGGGGGATGTCCCTAAATGTGTCTTGACCCCCCCTTTTTGCCCCCCAAAAAAGGGACCGGGTGTCGCTGTGCGGGCTCTGGAGATCCATCGTGCTCAGGGACCACGAGGGGATGAGGGCCAGGGCGGCTGAGCTGGGGGTGCAGGGTGAGAGGGGGGACCCCCAAAAACGGGGGGGGGGCACGGCCCGGGAATGGGGGGGGCGGATGTGAAAAATGGGGGGGGGGGCATAGGCCCGGAAACGGGGGGATACGGCTCAAAAATGGGGGATGCAACCTGAAAATGGGGGCACAGAGCCCAGAAATGGGGGGATACACCCCAAAAATGGGGGGGATAGACCCCAAAAATGGGGGGGACACAGCCTAAAACTGGGGGGGACAGACCCCAAAACTGGGGGGGACACAGCCTAAAAGTGGGGGGGGACAGACCCAAAACTGGGGGGGACACAGCCTGAAAACGGGGGGACACAACCCAAAATTGGGGGAGGACTGACCTCAAAAACGGGGGGGACAGACCCCAAAAACAGGAGAGAACAGGCCCCAAAAACAGGGGGGATACACTCCAAAAATGGGGGGATACAACCCAAAAACAGGGGGGGACAGACCCCAAAAACGGGGGGACACAGCCCAAAAGTGGGGGGACACAGCCCAAAACTGAGGGGGATGCAGCTCAAAACTGGGGGGGACAGAGCCCAGAAACGGGGGGGATACACCCCAAAAACGGGGGGGATATACCCCAAAAATGGGGGGGACACAGCCTAAAACTGGGGGGACAGACCTCAAAACTGGGGGGGACAGACCCCAAAAACAGGGGGACACAGTCCAAAACTGAGGGGGGGACAGACCTCAGAAACAGGGGGGTACAACCCAAAAATGGGGGGGACACAGCCTAAAACTGGGGGGGACAGACCCCAAAACGGGGGGGGGACACAGCCCGAAAACGGGGGGACACAACCCAAAATTGGGGGGGACAGACCCCCAGAATTAGGGGGACAGAACCCAAAAACTGGGGGGGACAGAGCTCAAAAACAGGGGGGATACAACACAAAAACAGTGGGGGACAGACCCCAAAAACGGGGGGGATACAACCCAAAAACGGGGGGGACAGACCCCAAAAATTAGGGGGACACAGCCAAAAATGGGGGGGGGGACAGACCCCAAAAATTGAGGGGGCACACCCCAAAACTGGACATTGTGGTGCAAGGTGAGGACACCCCAAAAACGGGGAGACACACCCCAAAACGGCGGGGGGGGGCAGGGTGAGGGTGGTCCTGCCCCCCCAAACCCACTGTGACCCCCCCCAAATCCTCTTCCCTGGGGTCCAGCCCCCCAAACCTTGTTCCCTGAGGTCCTGCCCCCCCCCAATCTCCCTCCCCAGGTTGCTGAACCCCCAAACCCCCCCTGTGAGCCCCCCAAATCCCCTTCCCTGGGGTCCTGCCCCCCCAAACCTTGTTCCCTGAGGTCCTGTCCCCCCCAACCCCCCTGTGACCCCCAATTGCCCCTCCTTGGGGTCCTGCCCCCCCAAACCTTGTTCCCCGGGGTCTTGCTCCCCCAAACCCCACTGTGACCCCCCCCAAACCCCCCTCCCTGAGGTCCTGCCCCCCCAAACCTTGTTCCCTGAGGTCCTGTCCCCCCCAAAACCCCCTGTGACCCCCCCCAAACCCCCCTCCCTGTGAGTCCTGCCCCCCCAAACCCCTTTGATCCCCCAAATCCCCTTCCCTGAGGTCCTGCCCCCCCAAACCTTGTTCCCTGAGTTCTTGCCCCCCCAAACCCCCTGTGACCCCCCCCAAACCCCTGTGACCCCCCCCCAAATCCCCTTCCCCGGGGTCCTGCCCCCCCAAACCCCCTGTGACCCCCCCCCAAATCCCCTTCCCCGGGGTCCTGCCCCCCCAAACCCCCTGTGACCCCCCCAAACCCCCCTCCCCTGTGGGTCCTGCCCCCCCCCCAACTGGGATCCTGTGACTCCAAACCCTTTCCTTGGGGTCCTGCCCCCCCAAACCCCCTGTGACCCCCCCAAACCTTGTTCCTCAGGGTCCTGCCCCCCAAAACCCTTTGCGACCCCCCTAAACCCCCCTGTGACCCCCCCAAACCTTGTTCCCCGAGGTCCTGTCCCCCCAAACCCCCTCTGACCCCCCCCAAACCCCCCCTTCCTGGGGTCCTGCCCCCCCAAACTTTGTTTTCTGGGGTCCTGTCCCCCCAAACCCCCTCTGACCCCCCCCAAACCCCCCTCCCTGGGGAGTCCTGCCCCCCCCAAACTGGGATCCTGTGACTCCCAACCCCTTTCCTTTCCCCCAAAATCCCTAAATTCCCCCTTTTCTCCCCCCCCAGACTATTTCCTGTTCTCGGAGATGCTGATGCAGCGTCCCCCTCGGGGGGGGCTCCCTGCTGGGGGTCTCGGGGGGGCACCTGAGCCCCTCGGAGCGGGGGTCCTACCCCCCCAAACCTTGTTCCCCGGGGTCCTGCCCCCCCCCAAACCCCCCTGTTGACCCCCCCAAACCCCCTGTGACCCCCCCAAATCTTGTTCCTCAGGGTCCTGCCCCCCCAAACCCTCTGTGACCCCCCTAAACCCCCTGTTACCCCCCAAATCCCCCTTCCCAAACCCCCCTGACCCCCCCTTTTCCCCCTGTTCCCCCCCCAAACTGGGGTCCTGTGACTCCAAACCCTTTCCTTGGGAATCTTTCCCCCCCCAAAACACCCCCCTAACCCCCCCTTTTCTCCCCCCCCAGACTATTTCCTGTTCTCGGAGATGCTGATGCAGCGTCCCCTCGGGGGGGGCTCCCTGCTGGGGGTCTCGGGGGGGCACCTGAGCCCCTCGGAGCGGGGGTCCTACCCCCCAAACCTTGTTCCCCGGGGTCCTGCCCCCCCCCAAACTGGGGATCCTGTGACTCCAAACCCTTTCCTTGGGGTCCTACCTCCCCACCAACCCCGCTGTGACCCCCCCAAACCCCCCTTCCTGGGGTCCTGCCCCCCCCCCCAAACCCCCTGTCACCCCCCAAAACCCCCTCCCTGTGGGTCCCTGCCCCCCCCAAACTGGGATCCTGTGACTCCCAAACCCTTTCCTTTCCCCCAAAAATCCCCTAAATTCCCCCTTTTCCCCCCCCCAGACTATTTCCTGTTCTCGGAGATGCTGATGCAGCGTCCCCTCGGGGGGGGCTCCCTGCTGGGGGTCTCGCGGGGGCACCTGAGCCCCTCGGAGCGGGGGTCCTACCCCCCCAAACCTTGTTCCCCGGGGTCCTGCCCCCCCCCCAAACCCCCCTGTGACCCCCCCCAAACCCCCTGTGACCCCCCCAAATCTTGTTCCTCAGGGTCCTGCCCCCCCAAACCCTCTGTGACCCCCCCAAACCCCCTGTGACCCCCCCAAACCCCCTCCCTGTGGGTCCTGCCCCCCCCAAACTGGGATCCTGTGACTCCGACCCTTTCCTTGGCATCCTCTCCCCCCCCAAAACACCCCCCTAACCCCCCCTTTTCTCCCCCCTCCCAGACTATTTCCTGTTCTCGGAGATGCTGATGCAGCGTCCCCTCGGGGGGGGCTCCCTGCTGGGGGTCTCGGGGGGGCACCTGAGCCCCTCGGAGCGGGGGTACATGCAGGCCATGGCCGGGCAGCGCTTCCCGCGGGTGCTGCAGGTGCTGCGGGCGCCTGCCCCGCCCGATGCTGCTCGTCTTCCGCAACATCAACACCGTGCGCAGCGTCCACGCGGCCCTGGGGGGCACCTGCGGACCGGTACGGGCTCATGGCACGCAGGTGAGGGCACCTGGGGGCACCTGGGGGCACCTGCGGATCGGTACGGGCTCATGGCACGCAGATGAGGGCACCTGGGGGCACCTGGGGATCGGTACGGGCGCATGGCATGCAGGTGAGGGCACAGAGGGCACCTGCAGATCGGTACGGGCTCATGGCACGCAGGTGAGGGCACCTTGGGGTACCTGGGGGCACCTGCGGATCGGTACGGCTCATGGCACGCAGGTGAGGGCACCTGGGGGCACCTGGGGATCGGTACGGGCTTATGGCACGCAGGTGAGGGGCACCTGGGGGTACCTGGGGACTGGTACGGGCTCATGGCACGCAGGTGAGGGCACCTGGGGGTACCTGGGGGCACCTGCGGATCGGTACGGGCTCATGGCACGCAGGTGAGGGCACTTGGGGGTACCTGGGGGCACCTGGGGGCACCTGCGGATCGGTACGGGCTCATGGCACGCAGGTGAGGGCACCTGGGGGCACCTGGGGGCACCTGGGGATCGGTATGGGCTTATGGTACGCAGGTGAGGGCACCTGGGGGTACCTGGGGATCGGTACGGGCTCATGGCACGCAGGTGAGGGCACCTGGGGGTACCTGGGGGCACTGGGGGCACCTGCGGACCGGTACGGGCTCATGGCACGCAGGTGAGGGCACAGGTGGGCACCTGGGGCACCTGGGGATCGGTACGGGCTCATGGCACGCAGGTGAGGGCACAGGTGAGGGCACAGGGGTACCTGGGTACCCTGGAGGGCACCTGCGGACCGGTACGGGCTCATGGCACGCAGGTGAGGGCACCTGGGGGTACCTGGGGGCACCTGCGGATCGGTACGGGCGCATGGCACGCAGGTGAGGGCACCTGGGGGTACCTGGGGGCACCTGCGGATCGGTACGGGCTCATGGCACGCAGGTGAGGGCACCTGGGGCACCTGCGGATCGGTACAGGCTCATGGCATTGCAGGTGAGGGCACAGGTATGGCACAGGGGTACCCTGGGGGCACCTGAGGACCAGTACAGGCTCATGGCACGCAGGTGAGAGCACCTGGGGGTACCTGGGTACCCTGGGGGCACCTGTGGACTGGTACGGGCTCATGGCACGCAGGTGAGGGCATGGGGGGTACCTGGGGGGTACCTGTGGATCGGTACGGGCTCATGGCACGCAGGTGAGGGCACCTGGGGGCACCTACGGATCGGTAAGGGCTCATGGCACGCAGGTGAGGGGACAGGTGTGCCCTGGGGGCACCTGGGATCGGTACGGGCTCATGGCACGCAGGTGAGAGCACCTGGGGGTACCTGGGGGCACCTGGGGGTACCTGCGGACCGGTACAGGCTCATGGCACGCAGGTGAGGGCACCTGGGGGCACCTGGGGGCACCTGCGGATCGGTACGGGCTTATGGCACGCAGGTGAGGGCATGGGGGGCACAGGTGAGGGCACAGGGTGTGCCCTGGGGGCTCCTGTCGGTCGATACGGGCTCATGGCACGCAGGTGAGGGCACCTGGGGTACCTGGGGGCACCTGGGGATTGGTACGGGCTCATGGCACGCAGGTGAGGGCACCTGGGGGCACCTGGGGGTACCTGGGGGCACCTGGGGATTGGTACGGGCTCATGGCACGCAGGTGAGGGCACAGAGGGCACCTGAGGATCGGTACAGGCTCATGGCACGCAGGTGAGGGCATGAGGGGGGACAGGGGTGGCACAGGGGTGGTTTTGGGGGTGCCCAGGTGAGTCTGGGAGTGCTGGGGCTGTTCGGGGGTGCCCAGGTGAGTTGAGGTTGTTTGGGGGTGCCCAGGTGAGCTGTGGGGGTGTTTGGGGTGGTCTGGGGATGCCCAGGTGAGTTGGGGGGTGCCCAGGTGAGCTGCGGAGCACTGGGGGTGTTTGGGGGTGCCCAGGTGAGCTGTGGGGGTGTTTGGGGGTGCCCAGGTGAGCTGGGGGGGGCTGGGATGGTTTGGGGGTGCCCAGGTGAGCTGTGGGAGTGTTTGGGGGTGCCCAGGTGAGTCTGGGAGGGCTGGGGTGGTCTGGGGGTGCCCAGGTGAGCTGTGGGGGTGTTTGGGGGTGCCCAGGTGAGCTGGGGGAGTATTTGGGGGTGCCCAGGTGAGCTGGGGGGGTGCCGGGGCTGTTCAGGTGTGCCCAGGTGACCTGTGGGGTTGTTTGGGGTTGCCCAGGTGAGCTGTGGGGGTGTTTGGGGGTACCCAGGTGACCTGTGTGGGTGCCGGGACTGTTCAGGTGTGCCCAGGTGACCTGTGGGGGGTTCCAGGGCTGTTCAGGGGTGCCCAGGTGACCTGTGGGGTTGTTTGGGGTCGCCCAGGTGACCTGCGGGGTGTTGGGGCTGTTCAGGTGTGCCCAGGTGACCTGTGGGGCTGTTCAGGTGTGCCCAGGTGACCTGTGGGGGTGCCAGGGCTCCTCAGGTGTGCCCAGGTGAGCTGTGGGGGTGCCAGGGCTCCTCAGGTGTGCCCAGGTGACCTGTGGGGGTGCCGGGACTGTTCAGGGTGTGCCCAGGTGACCTGTGGGGTGCTGAGGCTGTTCAGGTGTGCCCAGGTGACCTGTGGGCTGTTCAGGTGTGCCCAGGTGACCTGTGGGGGTACCGGGGCTGTTCAGGTGTGCCCAGGTGACCTGTGGGGCTGTTCAGGTGTGCCCAGGTGACCTGTGGGGGGTGCCAGGGCTCCTCAGGTGTGCCCAGGTGAGCTGTGGGGGGTGCCAGGCTCCTCAGGTGTGCCCAGGTGACCCCAATCTCCCCCCCCTGTCCCCCCCCAGCGCCGTTCGCAGCTGGAGCCGCCTGTGCCGGGGGTCCGGGGGTCTCTGGGGCAGCGGGCTGCGGCTCCACTGGGAGAGCCTCAAGTTCGAGGTGGCCCTCAGGTAACGGGGGGGGGGCTTGGGGGGACCCCCAGGTATGGGGGGGGCGGCTGGGGGGGGTCTCAGGTATGGGGGGGGGTCCCTTGGGTTTGCGGGGATCCTCAGGTGGGAAGGGGGGGGGGGGGGACACGGGTATGGGGGGGCAACCAGGTGTGGGGGGGATACAGGTGTGGGGGGGGACACTCAGGTGAGGGGGTGGACACTCAGGTGAGGGGGGGGACACTCAGGGGTGGGGAGGACTCAGGGTTGGTGGGGGGGGGGGGGTCCCCCAGGTTTGGGGTCTGCAGGTTTGAGGATCCCCAGATATTTGGGTACCTCAGAGGTGGGTGTGACCCCCCAGGTGTGTCCCCCCCCAGGTGACCCCCAGGTGTGTGTGTGACCCCCCCAGGTGTGTGTGTGACCCCCCAGGTGTGTCCCCCCCCCCAGGTGACCCCCCCCTGTTCCCCCCAGGTGTGTGTGTGTGACCCCCCAGGTGTGTCCCCCCCCCAGGTGACCCCCCCCTGTCCCCCCCAGGTTCGAGTCCCTCCGGGCCCGTTTGGCGGCGGCGGCGCTGCGGCTGCTGAGCCGCTGGGGGGCGCTGCCGCACGGGGAGCAGCTGCAGAGAGTCCTCCGGGCCTGAGGGGGGCGCTATAAAAACCCGAAACCGCCCCAAATTACCCCAAAAATTCACACCAAAAATAAACACTGAATAGAACAGCTGCAGAGAGTCCTCCGGGCCTGAGGGGGGCGCTGCAGGAACCCGAAATCGCTCCAAATTACCCCAAAAATACACTCCAAAAATAAACTGTAAGTGGAGCAGCTGCAGAGAGTCCTCCGGACCTGAGGGGGGCGCTGCAGGAACCCGAAATCGCTCCAAATTACCCCAAAAATTCAACCAAAAATAAACTGCGAGTGGAGCATTTGCAGAGAGTCCTCCGGGCCTGAGGGGGGCGCTGCAGGAACCGAAAACCACCCCAAATTACCCCAAAAATTCACCCCAAAAATAAACTGTATTTGGAGTATCTGCAGAGAGTCCTCCGGACCTGAGGGGGGCGCTGCAGGATCTCAAAAGCGCCCCAAATTACCCCAAATATACACTCAAAAATAAACCCAATTGGAGTATTTGCAGAGAGTCCTCCGGGCCTGAGGGGGGCACTGCAGGAACCCAAAACAGTCTGAAATTACCCCAAAAATACACCCAAAAATAAACCCCGAGTGGAGCAGCTGCAGAGAGTCCTCCGGGCCTGAGGGGGGCACCATAAAAACCCGAAACCGCCCCAAATTACCCCAAAAATACATCCAAAAATAAACCCCGAATAGAGTAGTTGCAGAGAGTCCTCTGGGCCTGAGGGGGGCGCTGCATGATCCCAAAACCGCCCCAAATTACCCTAAAAATTCACCCTGAAAATAAACCCCGAGTGAAGCAGCTTCAGAGAGTCCTCTGGGCCTGAGGGGGGCGCTGCAGGAACCCGAAATCGCCCCATATTACCCCAAAAATTCACCCCAAAAATTCACCCAAAAATAACCGCGGAGTGGAGCAGCTGCAGAGAGTCCTCCGGGCCTGAGGGGGGCGCTGCAGGAACCCCAAACTGTCCAAAATTACCCCAAAACATAACCCAAAAATAAACCCAATTGGAGCATTTGCAGAGAGTCCTCCGGGCCTGAGGGGGGCGCTGCAAGATCCTGAAAACGCCCCAAATTACCCCAAAAATTCCCCCCAAAAATAAATCCCGAGTAGAGCAGCTGCAGAGAGTCCCCCGGACCTGAGGAGGCCCCAGAGACACCCGAAAACCCCCGGAATTGCCCCGAAACCACCAGGCCGCTGCTCCGGGGGGGTGCCAGAAACACCCCCGAGCACCCCAAAAACGGAGCAAAGCCCCCCCAAAGCCCTTCCAAAACCCCCCAAGTGCCGCCCCCCGAGCGCCAACGAACCCCCCGTGACCCACGGACACCCCGGGAACGGCCGTGGGGGTTTGGGTTTTATTCCAAATGTGCCCTTTGGGGGGATTTTGGGGTGGGAGAGGGGGGGAATTGGGGGTCCCGAAGCCCCTCAGATCTCCAGGAGATCGTCCAGGATCTCTGGGGCGGGAGGGGGGGTCAGGGATCATCACCTGCCCCAGCCCACCCCCAATCCCAGTCCTACACTTGCTTCCCAAACCTGTCCGACCCCAAACCTGTCCGACCCCAAACCTGTCCGACCCCAAACCTGTCCGACCCCAAACCTGTCCCGGGTGGGACCACCATGGCCAGGGTGCTCCCGAGTTTCTGGGCCAGCTCCCCCTGTCCCAGCCCCACTCCTGTCCCAGCCCTACCCCTGTCCCATCCCTGTCCCCTCCCCACAGACGGTGTCGGAGGTGGTGCCCATTTTCTTGGCCAGCTCCCCCATCCCACACCAGTCCCTGTCCCTGTCCCTGTCCCCTCCCCATGGACAATACCTGGGGTTGTCCCGAGTTTCTTGCTCAACTCCTCCATCCCACACCAGTCCCTGTCCCTGTCCCTGTCCCCTCCCCACATACGATATCCAGGGTGGTCCCAATTTCTTGGCCAGTTCCCCCTGTCCCTGTCCCACCCCCAGTCCCTGTCCCCTCCCCACGGACGATATCTGGTGTTGTCCCAATTTTCTTGCCAGCTCCCCCATCCCCACAGGTGTCCCAGTCCCTGTCCCTGTCCCTTCCCCACAGACAATATCCGGGGTTGTCCCGAGTTTCTTGTCCAGCTCCCCCATCCCACCCCTGTCCCTGTCCCTGTCCCTGTCCCCTCCTCACATACGATGTCCGGGGTGTTCCCGAGTTTCTTGCCCAGCTCCCCCTGTCCCTGTTCCAGCCCCACCCCAGTCCCTGTCCCTGTCCCAGCCCTGTCCCTGTCCCCTCCCCACGCACGATGTCCGGGGTGGTCCCGATTTTCTTGGCCAGCTCCCCCAGTCCCTGTCCCACCCCTGTCCCCTCCCCACGCACGATGTCCGGGGTGGTCCCGATTTCCTTGGCCAGCTCCCCTCTCTCCATGGCGCTCAGGTACAGGAACCTGCCCAGGAGCTCCCCGTCCAGGACGTTCCTGACGGCGTTTTGGAGCAGCCGCCGCTCGGCCTGCAGGAGCCTGGGCAGGGGCAGGGACAGCTCAGGGGCTGCCCCGGGGGACAGGGACGGGGGGGACAGGGGAGGGACAGGGGAGGGGCAGGGACAGCTCAGGGGCTGCCCCGGGGCACAGGGACAGGGGAGGGACAGGGGAGGGACAGGGGAGGGACAGGGACAGCTCAGGGGCTGCCCCGGGGCACAGGGACAGGGGAGGGACAGGGGAGGGACAGGGGTGGGACAGGGGAGGGACAGGGACAGCTCAGGGGCTGCCCCGGGGGACAGGGACAGGAGAGGGACAGGTGGGGGACAGGGGTGGGACAGGGGAGGGACAGAGGGAGGGACAGGGGAGGGGCAGGGAAGGGACAGGGACAGGGGAGGGACAGGGGAGGGACAGGGGGAGCTCTGCAGCACCCCCTGCAGAACCCTGAGATGGGGGGGAACATGTGAATTACCTGAAGGCCCTGGGGTTGAGCCCGGCCAGGTGGGGCAGGGCAGAGCTCAGGGCAGGGCTGGGGGCTGTGGGACAGGTGTGGGGGATGTGGGACAGGTGAGGGGGTTGTGGGACAGATGTTGGGGCTATAGGACAGGTGTGGGTGCTGTGGGACAGGTGTGGGGCTATAGGACAGGTGAGGGGGCTGTGGGACAGGTGAGGGGCTGAGGGACAGGTGAGGGGCTGTGGGACAGGTGAGGGGCTGAGGGACAGGTGAGGGGCTGAGGGACAGGTGAGGGGGCTGTGGGATAGGTGTGGGGGTTGTGGGACAGGTGAGGGGCTGAGGGACAGGTGAGGGGCTGAGGGACAGGTGAGGGGGCTGTGGGACAGGTGAGGGGGTTGTGGGACAGGTGAGGGGACTGTGGGACAGGTGTGGGGACTATAGGACAGGTGAGGGGGCTGTGGGACAGGTGTGGGGGCTGTGGGACAGGTGAGGGGGCTATAGGACAGGTGAGGGGGTTGTGGGACAGATGTTGGGGCTATAGGACAGGTGAGGGGGCTGTGGGACAGGTGAGGGGGTTGTGGGACAGGTGAGCTCCAGCCCCCCCAGCACCCTGGGGCAGGAACAAAGTGGTTTTCCTTGGGCCCCCCCCCCGAGTCCAAAGTAAAGGGAGAGAGGAAAAAAACCTGCTGGTGGCAGAGCTGCTGCAGTCTGGGCAGGAGTGGTGGTCGCAGTCCAGCTGAGGGGGGTGGTCTCAGTCCGGTTGAGAGCGGGGAGCTGCAGTCCTCTCCTGGATCCCACCAGTGGTGGAAAGGTCCCGAAACCCCAGGTTTATATATTCTCCAGGTCAGGCAGGAATGGTCAGTCCTCCCCTCAGAGCGGGGAATTCCATAAAAGGATGATCAGTCCCTCCCCTCAGAGCAGGGAATTCCATAAAAGGATGATCAGTCCCTCCCCTCAGAGCGGGGAATTCCATAAAAGGATGATCAGTCCCTCCCCTCAGAGCAGGGAATTCCATAAAAGGATGATCAGTCCTCCCCTCAGAGCAGGGAATTCCATAAAAGGATGATCAGTCCCTCCCCTCAGAGCGGGGGAATTCCATAAAAGGGTCTGAGGATGCTCAGTCCATAAAAGGGTAGGGGGGGGCTCAGGAACATCCCCCTCCCCACCTCCCAGGCCTCTCCTGACAACAGTTTTTGGGACAATGGCCTGGAAGGCCATGGAATGCCCAGTTTTGGGCTGCACCCACCCGGGGATGAATCGGTCCCAGCTGTTCTAACCAGGACACCCAGCCTCCCAAATTCGGGGGGGGGGGGGGGGGTCGGGTTGGATTCTTCCCCCCAAAAACCCTTCAGCTTGGGACCCCCAACCCCCAAACCAGGTGCTGTGTTTGTTCTCCCAGTGCAGGATGGGGGTCCCCAGTCCCACCCCATTCCCACCCCAGAGCCCCCAAGTTTACTCAGGACCCTCCTCTGCCTTTAATTTTAATTTAAATTTACTCAGGACCCTCCTGTGCCTTTACCTCTAATTTAAGTTTACTCAGGACCATCCTGTGCCTTTACTTTTAATTTAAATTTACTCAGGACCCTCCTGTGCATTTATTTCTAATTTAAATTCACTCAGGACCATCCTGTGCATTTCATTTTAATTTAAATTCACTCAGGACCCTCCTGTGTATTTATTTCATATTTAAATTTACTCAGGACCATCCTCTGCCTTTACTTTTAATTTAAATTTACTCAGGACCCTCCTCTGCATTTTATTTTAATTTAAATTTACTCAGGACCCTCCTGTACCCCCCCCCCCCCCGTGCAGACAAAGAGGTGTCAAACCCCCTGGAGGGAGTGAGGAGCAAAGAACTTTATTTAAAAATAAGTTTATGTACAATGTGTGTGTGTGAGGGGGGGGGACACACGGTCACATTCACGAGGGGGGCCAGGGGGGGCAGGACCCCCCGTTCAGCACTGAGGGGGGCGCTGCAGGAAACCGAAACCACCCCAAATTACCCCAGAAATTCACCCAAAAATGCACTTAAAAATACATCCAAAAATAACCCCCGAGTGGAGCAGCTGCAGAGAGTCCTCCGGGCCTGACGGGGGTGCTGCAGAAACTCGAAATCGCCCCAAATTACCCCAAAAATTCACCCCAAAAATAAATCCTGAGTGGAACAGCTGCAGAGAGTCCTCTTGGCCTGAGGGGGGCGCTGCAGGAACCCCAAATCGCCCCAAATTACCACAAAAAAGCACCCCAAAAATAAACCTCAGATGCCCCCAAATCCTCCCTCCCCAAACCAGGTGTTGTGCTTGTTCTCCCAGGTGCAGGATGAGCCCCCCAGAGTCCCCAGAGCCCCCTGACCCTCTTCAAATCCCCCCCTCCCCAAACCAGGTACTGTGTTTGTTCTCCCAGTGAAGGATGACCCCCCCAGAGCCCCCAGACCCCCCAAATCACCCCCTACTCAACCAGGTGCTGTATTTGCTCTCCCAGTGCAGGATGGGGGTCCCCAATCCCACCCCAGAGCCCCCAGACCACCAAAATCCCCCCTCCCCAAACCAGGTGCTGTGCTTGTTCTCCCAGGTGCAGGATGGGGGTCCCCAATCCCACCCCAATCCCACCCCAATCCCCCCCCAATCCCCCCCCAATCCCACCCCAGACCCCCAAAACCCCAGCCTGGGGGGTCCCACCAGCAGAACCAGGACCACACTGGGCTTCCCCTCGGGATAAAGGGGGGGAAAAAAACCGGGATCTCCTTCCAGATGGGCCCCCCCCCAGTCCCAGTGTCCCCCCCAGTCCCTCCCCATGCAGATAAAGAGGTGTCAAACACCTCTGCCTTTACTTTTAATTCAAATTTACTCAGGACCCTCCTCTGCCTTTAATTTTAATTTAAATTTACTCAGGACCATCCTATGCCTTTACCTCTAATTTAAATTTACTCAGGACCGTTCTGTGCATTTATTTCTAATTTAAATTTACTCAGGACCCTCCTCTGCCCTTACTTTTAATTCAAATTTACTCAGGACCCTCCTGTGCCCCCCCCTGCAGACAAGGAGGTGTCAAACCCCGGAGGGTGTGAGGAGCAAAGAACTTTATTTAAAAATAAGTTTATGTACAATGTGTGTGTGAGGGGGGGGGGACACACGGTCACATTCACGAGGGGGGGCCCGGGGGGGGTGGCAGGACCCCCCTGATCAGCATTGGGGGGGGCTGGAAGCAGCAGTGAGGGGGGTCAGGATCCATCCTGCTCCCGGGGGGGTCCTGGGATGGTGCCAGCCCAGGGTTCCAGGTCGAGGTGGAACCCCTTCCCCTCATCCCAGAGACCCCAAAGGGGGCTGGGTGTGCCCCCCGTGTGCCCCTGGTGTGCCCCCCGTGTGCCCCCCATCCAGAGGGAGCCGGGCAGGGAAGGGCAGGAAGACGTGGCAGTGCCCGGGGGGCCACAGTGGTGGGGAGGGACCCCCCCCAGTATTGCTGTGGATGGAGTTGGGGGGGCTCCAGGGCTCCCAGGATCCAGGGATGGGGGGCTCCAGGGCTCCCAGGATCTGACCCAGGGGGTCTCCAGGATCTCCAGGGCTCACAGGATTTGATCCAGGGGGTCTCCAGGGCTCCCAGGATCCAGGGATGGGGGGCTCCAGGGCTCCCAGGATCTGACCCAGGGGGTCTCCAGGATCTCCAGGGCTCCCAGGATCTGACCCAGGGGGTCTCCAGGGCTCTCAGGATCCAGGGATGGGGGGCTCCAGGATCTCCAGGGCTCCCAGGATCCAGGGATGGGGGGCTCCAGCATATCCAGGGCTCAGGATCTGACCCAGGGGGTCTCCAGGATCTCCAGGGCTCCCAGGATCCAGGGATGGGGGTCTCTGGGATCCCCAGGGCTCCCAGAATCTGATCCAGGGGGTCTCCAGGGCTCCCAGGATCCAGGGATCGGGGTCTCCAGGATCTCCTGGATTCACAGGATCTGATCCAGGGGGTCTCCAGGATCTCCAGGGCTCACAGGATCTGATCCAGGGGGTCTCCAGGATCTCCAGGGCCCCCAGGAACCACAGATGGGGGTCTCCAGGAACTCCAGGGCTCCCAGGATCCAGGGATGGGGGGCTCCAGGGCTCCCAGGATCCGACCCAGGGGGTCTCCAGGAACTCCAGGGCTCAGGATCTGACCCAGGGGGTCTCCAGGATCTCCAGGGCTCCCAGGATCTGACCCAGGGGCTCTCCAGGGCTCCCAGGATCCAGGGATGGGGGTCTCCAGGAACTCCAGGGCTCCCAGGATCTGACCCAGGGGGTCTCCAGGAACTCCAGGGCTCTCAGGATCAGAACCAGAGGCTCTCAAGGTCTCCCAGGGTCACATCCAGGGGCTCCCAGGATCCGATCCAGGGGCTCACAGGATCCGATCCAGGGGCTCACAGGATCTGATCCAGGCTCTCCAGGGCTCCCAGGTCACATCCAGGGGGTCTCCAAGGATCCCATCCAGGGGCTCCCAGGATCACATCCAGGCTCTCCAAGGACTCCCAGGGTCACATCCAGGCTCTCTAGGGTTCCCAGGATCCCATCCAGAGGGGTCTCCATGGCTCCCAGGGTCACATCCAGGCTCTCCAGGGCTCCCAGGGTCAGATCCAGAGGGTTTCCAGGGGCTCACAGGATTCCATCTAGGGGGTCTCCAGGATCACAGGATCCGGTCCAGGCTCTCCAGGGGCTCCCAAGATCACATCCAGGGGGTCTCCAGGTCTCCCAGGATCCCATCCAGGGACTCCCAGGGTCAGATCCAGGGCTCTCCAGGGGCTCACAGGGTCACATCCAGGCTCTCAAGGGTTCCCAGGATCCCATCCAGGCTCTCCAGGGTTCCCAGGGTCACATCCAGGGGCTCCCAGGATCCCATCCAGGCTCTCCAGGACTCCCAGAATCCCATCCAGGCTCTCCAGGGCTCCCAGGGTCAAATCCAGGGGGTATCCAAGGGCTTCCAGGATCCCATCCAGGGGCCCCCCTTGATCAGATCCAGGCTCTCCAGGGACTCCCAGGGTCAGATCCAGGGGGTCTCCAAGGGCTCCCAAGATCCAATCCAGGCTCTCCAGGGGCTCCCAAGATCACATCCAAGGAGTCTCCAGGTCTCCCAGGATCCCATCCAGGGACTCCCAGGATCAGATCCAGGCTCTCCAGGGTTCCCAGGATCCCATCCCTGGCTCACAGGATCACATCCAGGCTCTCCAGGGCTCCCAGGATCAGATCCAGGGGGTCTCCAAGGGTTTCCAGGATCCCATCCAGGGGCTCCCAGGGTCAGATCCAGGTTCTCCAGGGACTCCCAGGGTCACATCCAGGGGCCCCCCTTGATCAGATCCAGGCTCTCCAGAGCTCCCAGGATCAGATCCAGGCTCTCCGGGGGCTCCCAGGGTCACATCCAGGCTCTCCAGGGCTCCCAAGATCACATCCAGGGGGTCTCCAAGGGCTCCCAGGATCCCATCCAGGCTCTCCAGGGGCTCCCAAGATCCAATCCAGCCTCTCCAGGGTTCCCAGAATCCCATCCAGGGTTCCCAGGATCCCATCCATGTCTCCCAGGATCCCATCCAGACTCTCCAGGGCCCCCAAGATCACATCCAGAGGGGTCTCCATGGCTCCCAGGGTCACATCCAGGCTCTCCAGGGCTCCCAGGGTCAGATCCAGAGGGTTTCCAGGGGTTCACAGGATTCCATCCAGGGGGTCTCCAGGGTCGCAGGATCCGGTCCAGGTTCTCCAAGGGTTCCCAGGATCCCATCCAGGTGTCCCAAGATCACATCCAGGGGGTCTCCAGGGCTCCCAGGATCAGATCCAGGGGGTCTCCAGGATCCCATCCAGGCTCTCCAGGGTTCCCCAGGTCAGATCCAGAGGGTCTCCATGGCTCCCAGGATCCCATCCCTGGCTCCCAGGATCCCATCCAGGCTCTCCAGGGCTCCCAGGATTCCATCCAGGGGGTCTCCAGGGCTCCCAGGATCAGATCCAGAAGGTCTCCAGGGTCACAGGATCCGGTCCAGGCTCTCCAGGGGCTCCCAGGATCAGATCCAGGGCTCACAGAATCCCATCCAGGCTCTCCAGGGGCTCCCAAGATCACATCCAAGGAGTCTCCAGGTCTCCCAGGATCCCATCCAGGGACTCCCAGGGTCAGATCCAAGCTCTCCAGGGTTCCCAGGATCCCATCCCTGGCTCCCAGGATCCCATCCCTGGCTCACAGGATCCCATCCAGGCTCTCCAGGACTCCCAGGATTCCATCCAGAGGGTCTCCAAGGGCTCCCAGGATCCCATCCAGGGGCTCCCAGGGTCACATCCAGGCTCTCCAGGGTTCCCAGGATCCCATCCAAGTCTCCCAGGATCCCATCCAGGCTCTCCAGGATCCCATCCAGGCTCTCCAGGGCTCCCAGGATTCCATCCAGGGGGTCTCCAGGATCCCAGGATCCCCTCCGTGGCTCACAGGATCCTCACCAGCCGGCCCAGCGTCTCGGCCACCTTGACACGCACGGCGGGCACGGGGTCCTTGAGCAGCAGGTTCAGGGCTGGAGGAAAGGGGAAAAGGAAATTTGAATTGACTCAGGACCCTCCTGTGCATTTATTTCTAATTTAAATTTACTCAGGACCATCCTCTGCCTTTAATTCAAATTTAAATTTACTCAGGACCCTCCTGTGCATTTATTTCTAATTTAAACTGACTCAGGACCATCCTGTGCCCTTAATTTTAATTTATATTTACTCAGGACTCACCTGTGTCTTTACTTTTAATTTAAATTTACTCAGGACCATCCTGTGCATTTATTTCTAATTAAAACTGAATCAGGACCATCCTGTGCCTTTACTTTTAATTTAAAATTACTCAGGACCATCCTCTGCCTTTACTTTTAATTTTAATTTACTCAGGACCATCCTGTGCCTTTAATTCAAATTTAAATTTACTCAGGACCCTCCTCTGCCTTTACTTTTAATTTTAATTTACTCAGGACCCTCCTGTGCATTTATTTCTAATTTAAATTTACTCAGGACCTTCCTGTGCATTTCATTTTAATTTTAATTTACTTTAAATTTACTCAGGACCATCCTGTGCCCTTACTTTTAATTTAAACTTACTCAGGACCCTCCTGTGCCTTTACCTCTAATTTTAATTTACTCAGGACCATCCTGTCCCTTTACTTTTGATTTAAATTTACTCAGGACCCTCCTGTGCATTTACTTTTAATTTAAATTTACTCAGGACCATCCTCTGCCTTTAATTCAAATTTAAATTTACTCAGGACCCTCCTGTGCATTTATTTCTAATTTAAACTGACTCAGGACCATCCTGTGCCCTTAATTTTAATTTATATTTACTCAGGACTCACCTGTGTCTTTACTTTTAATTTAAATTTACTCAGGACCATCCTGTGCATTTCAGTTTAATTTAAATTTATTCAGGACCCTCCTCTGCCTTTACTTTTAATTTAAATTTACTCAGGACCATCCTGTGCCTTTACTTTTATTTAAATTTACTCAGGACCCTCCTCTGCCTTTACTTTTAATTTAAATTTACTCAGGACCCTCCTGTGCCTTTTCTTTTAATTTAAATTTACTCAGGACCATCCTGTGCATTCCATTTTAATTTAAATTTACTCAGGAACATCCTGTGCCTTCACCTCTAATTTAAATTTACTCAGGACCCTCCTCTGCCTTTACTTTTAATTTAAATTTACTCAGGACCATCCTGTGCATTTAATTTTAATTTAAATTTACTCAGGACCCTCCTGTGCCTTTACCTCTAATTTAAATTTACTCAGGACCCTCCTCTGCCTTTACTTTTAATTTAAATTTACTCAGGACCATCCTGTGCATTTATTTCTAATTTAAACTGACTCAGGACCATCCTGTGCCTTTACTTTTAATTTAAAATTACTCAGGACCCTCCTCTGCCTTCACCTCTAATTTAAATTTACTCAGGACCCTCCTCTGCCTTTACTTTTAATTTAAATTTACTCAGGACCATCCTGTGCATTTAATTTTAATTTAAATTTACTCAGGACCCTCCTGTGCCTTTACCTCTAATTTAAATTTACTCAGGACCCTCCTCTGCCTTTACTTTTAATTTAAATTTACTCAGGACCATCCTGTGCATTTATTTCTAATTTAAACTGACTCAGGACCATCCTGTGCCTTTACTTTTAATTTAAAATTACTCAGGACCCTCCTCTGCCTTTACCTCTAATTTAAATTTACTCAGGGCCCTCCTCTGCCTTTAATTTAAATTTAAATTTACTCAGGACCATCCTGTGCATTTCAGTTTAATTTAAATTTACTCAGGACCCTCCTCTGCCTTTACTTTTAATTTAAATTTACTCAGGACCCTCCTGTGCCTTTTCTTTTAATTTAAATTTACTCAGGACCATCCTGTGCATTCCATTTTAATTTAAATTTACTCAGGAACATCCTGTGCCTTCACCTCTAATTTAAATTTACTCAGGACCCTCCTCTGCCTTTACTTTTAATTTAAATTTACTCAGGACCATCCTGTGCATTTAATTTTAATTTAAATTTACTCAGGACCCTCCTGTGCCTTTACCTCTAATTTAAATTTACTCAGGACCCTCCTCTGCCTTTACTTTTAATTTAAATTTACTCAGGACCATCCTGTGCATTTATTTCTAATTTAAACTGACTCAGGACCATCCTGTGCCTTTACTTTTAATTTAAAATTACTCAGGACCCTCCTCTGCCTTTACCTCTAATTTAAATTTACTCAGGGCCCTCCTCTGCCTTTAATTTAAATTTAAATTTACTCAGGACCATCCTGTGCATTTCAGTTTAATTTAAATTTACTCAGGACCCTCCTCTGCCTTTACTTTTAATTTAAATTTACTCAGGACCCTCCTGTGCCTTTTCTTTTAATTTAAATTTACTCAGGACCATCCTGTGCATTCCATTTTAATTTAAATTTACTCAGGAACATCCTGTGCCTTCACCTCTAATTTAAATTTACTCAGGACCCTCCTCTGCCTTTACTTTTAATTTAAATTTACTCAGGACCATCCTGTGCATTTAATTTTAATTTAAATTTACTCAGGACCCTCCTGTGCCTTTACCTCTAATTTAAATTTACTCAGGACCCTCCTCTGCCTTTACTTTTAATTTAAATTTACTCAGGACCATCCTGTGCATTTATTTCTAATTTAAACTGACTCAGGACCATCCTGTGCCTTTACTTTTAATTTAAAATTACTCAGGACCCTCCTCTGCCTTTACCTCTAATTTAAATTTACTCAGGGCCCTCCTCTGTCTTTACTTTTAATTTAAATTTATTCAGGACCCTCCTGTGCATTTAATTTTAATTTAAATTTACTCAGGACCCTCCTCTACCTTTTATTTTAATTTAAACTTACTCAGGACCCTCCTGTGCCTTTATTTCTAATTTAACCTGGGGCAGTTCCCTCAGCCCAGGCCTCCCTTTCTGCTGGAAAGGACCAACGGAAAACAGAGTTTTCCCCTTTTTTAGTCTTTTTTCAGCTCCCCCTTGGAAGGCTCCGAAAGTTTCCGTGGGTTTTTTTATTTTTATTATTCTTTTTTTTTTGGTTTTAAACCAGAGCCTGTGATGAGGTCACCGGTGACAAAGGGGGGGGAAAAAATCCCTGAAATCCAGGAAAATGACTCAATTCTGCTCCCAAAATGCCACTGGATCTGGGGGGAGGGGGAGGAGGGGGGTTTATTTATTTATTTATAATATATATAAATATATACTTATATATATTTATATACATTTTAATATATTTATATACATTTTTATATATTATATCATATAATATTTATATATATTATATTATATATTACATTATATTATATATTATATCTTATTCTTTATATATTTTTATATATATATAAATAATATATAAATAACATATACATTTATATCTAAATATATATTTATGTATATTTCTATATATATACAGAATATATAAATATTATATATTTATATAAAAATATATTTATATACTTATATTATATCATATCACATTATATTATATTATATTATGCTTTATATATATTTTACATATATATAAT
Organism: Manacus candei; assembly: GCF_025592945.1. Classification (NCBI taxonomy): domain Eukaryota; kingdom Metazoa; phylum Chordata; class Aves; order Passeriformes; family Pipridae; genus Manacus; species Manacus candei. The sequence continues at coordinate 20,292 of NW_026138275.1, forward strand.
AAATAAATAATATATATATTTATATCTAAATATATATTTATGTATATTTCTATATATAAAGAATATATAAATATTATATATATTTATATAAAATATATTTATATACTTATAATATATTATATCATATCACATTATATTATATTATATTATATATTATGCTTTATATATATTTATATATATATGAATAATATATAAATAATATATATATTTCTACCTAAATATATATTTATGTATATTTCTAGATATAAAGAATATATGAATATTATATCTATTTATATATAAATACATTTATATACTTATATTATATTATATCATATCACATTATATTATATTGTATTATATTATAAATTATATTATGCTTTATATATATTTTACATATATATAAATAATATATAAATAATATATATATTTCTATCTAAATATATATTTATGTATATTTCTATATATATAAAGAATATATAAATATTATCTATATTTATATATAAATATATTCATATACTTATATTATATCATATCACATTATATTATATTGTATTATATTATAAATTATATTATGCTTTATATATATTTTTATATATATAAATGATATATAAATAATATATATATTTATGTCTAAATATATATTTATGTATATTTCTAGATATAAAGAATATATAAATATTATATCTATTTATATATAAATACATTTTTGTACTTACATTATATTATATCATATCAAATTATATTATATTATATTGTATTATAAATTATATTATGCTTTATATATATTTTTATATATATAAAAATAATATATATATTTCTATCTAAATATATATTTATGTATATTTCTATATATATACAGAATATATAAATATATATATTTACATATAAATATATTCATATACTTATATTATATCATATCACATTATCTGATATTGTATTACATTATAAACTATATTATGCTTTATATATATTTTACATATATATAAATAATATATAAATAATATATATCTTTATGTCTAAATATATATTTATGTATATTTCTAGATATAAAGAATATATAAATATTATATATATTTATATATAAATATATTCATATACTTATATCAGATTATATTATATTGTATTATATTATAAATTATATTATGCTTTATATATATTTTTATATATATAAATAATATATATATTTATATCTAAATATATATTTATGTATATTTCTATATATAAAGAATATATAAATATTATGCATATTTATATATAAATACATTTATATACTTATATTATATCATATCACATTATATTATATTGTATTATAAATTATATTATGCTTTATATATATTTTACATATATATAAAGAATATATAAATAATATATATATTTCTATCTAAATATATATTTATGTATATTTCTATATATATAAAGAATATATAAATATTATCTATATTTATATATAAATATATTCATATACTTATATCATATCACATTATATTATATTATATTGTATTATAAATTATATTATGCTTTATATATATTTATATATATATATAAATAATATATGTAATTATGTCTAAATATATATTTATGTATATTTCTATATATATAAAGAATATATAAATATTATATATATTTATATATAAATATATTCATATACTTATATCATCTCACATTATATTATATTATATTGTATTATAAATTATATTATGCTTTATATATATTTTACAATATATATATAATATATAAATAACATATATATTTATATCTAAATATATATTTATGTCTATTTCTCTCTATATAAAGAATATATAAATATTATGTATATTTATATATAAATATATTTATATACAAATATATAGTTATATATAAATATATAGTTATATATATAATATTTATATATCAATATATTTATATATAATATTTATATATAAATATATATTTATACATAAATATATATTTATATAGAATATTTATATATTTTTTTGAGCATCTCCTCCTGAAGGGCCCCCCAAATCCCAGTCCCAGCAGGGATTGGGAATCTCCCGGATCCCAGCAGGGATTGGGAATCTCCTGGATCCCAGCAGGGATTGGGAATCTCCTGGATCCCAGCAGGAATTAGGGCTCTCTTTGGGAATCTCCTGGATCCCAGCAGGGATTGGGAATCTCCTGGATCTCAGCAGGGATTGGGGCTCTCTTTGGGCTCTCCTGGATCCCAGCAGGGATTGGGAATCTCCTGGATCCCAACATGGATTGGGAATCTCCTGGATCCCAGCAGGGATTGGGAATCTCCTGGATCCCAACAGGGATTGGGAATCTCCTGGATCCCAGCAGGGATTGGGAATCTCCTGGATCCCAGCAGGGATTGGGGCTCTCCTGGATCCCAGCAGGGATTGGGGTTCTCTTTGGGAATCTCCTGGATCCCAACAGGGATTGGGAATCTCCTGGATCCCAACATGGATTGGGAATCTCCTGGATCCCAGCAGGGATTGGGAATCTCCTGGATCCCAGCAGGGATTGGGAATCTTCAAGATCCCAGCAGAGATTGGGGTTTTTCCAGATCCCAGCAGGGATTGGGAATCTCCCAGATCTCAGCAGGGATTGGGGCTCTCTTTGGGCTCTCCTGGATCCCAGGAGGGATTGGGAATCTCCTGGATCCCAGCAGGGATTGGGAATCTCCTGGATCCCAGCAGGAATTGGGGCTTTTCCAGATCCCAACAGGGATTGGGAATCTCCTGGATCCCAGCAGGAATTGGGGTTCTCTTTGGGAATCTCCTGGATCCCAGCAGGGATTGGGAATCTCCTGGATCCCAGCAGGGATTGGGAATCCCCTGGATCCCATCAGGGATTGGGGCTTTTCCAGATCCCAGCAGGGATTGGGAATCTCCTGGATCCCAGCAGGGATTGGGAATCTCCTGGATCCCAGCAGGGATTGGGAATCTCCAAGATCCCAGCAGGGGTTGGGAATCTCCTGGATCCCAGCAGGAATTGGGGTTCTCTTTGGGAATCTCCTGGATCCCAGCAGGGATTGGGAATCTCCTGGATCCCAACATGGATTGGGAATCTCCTGGATCCCAACAGGGATTGGGAATCTCCTGGATCCCAGCAGGGATTGGGGATCTCTTTGGGCTCTCCTGGATCCCAGCAGGAATTGGGAATCTTCAAGATCCCAGCAGGGATTGGGAATCTCCTGGATCCCAGCAGGGATTGGGGCTCTCCTGGATCCCAGCAGGGATTGGGGCTCTCTTTGGGAATCTCCTGGATCCCAGCAGGGATTGGGAATCTCCTGGATCCCAGCAGGGATTGGGAATCTCCCAGATCTCAGCAGGGACTGGGGCTCTCTTTGGGCTCTCCTGGATCCCAGCAGGGATTGGGAATCTCCTGGATCCCAGCAGGGATTGGGAATCTCCTGGATCCCAGCAGGGATTGGGGCTCTCCTGGATCCCAGCAGGGATTGGGAATCTTCAAGATCCCAGCGGAGATTGGGGTTTTTCCAGATCCCAGCAGGGATTGGGGCTCTCCCGGATCCCAGCAGGGATTGGGGCTCATCCCAGCCGTGGAATTCCGGCTCCAGGGGCTCTCCAGGAGGTTGGGGACGCTCCCAGAGTCCCCCCAGGGGGAATGGGATCCCCCCGGAGCCTCAGAGCTTTGGGGACAGCTGGGGGGGACCCCAAATTTGGGGGGTTGGAGCCCCATCTCACCCGAGATGAGCTGGTCCAGGTCCAGCTGCTGGCAGTGCTCCTCCTCCACGTGCAGCACCAGGAAGCCTGCAGGGAGAATTCCAGAGGGAGGGATCGGCCTGGGGGCCCCCCACACACACCCAGGAGCCCCAAAAAACCACCCCAAAATCACCCCAAATACCCCAGAGCTACGCAAAATACACTCAATCCCCCTAAAAGAGTGAAAACCACCCCAAATACCCCAAAATCACCCCAAATACCCCAGAGCTCCCCAAAATACTCCAGAGCCACCCAAAATACACCAGAGCTACCCAAAATACCCCAGAGCTACCCAAAATACACTCAGCCCCCCTAAAACAGCCCAAACCACCCCAAACACCCCAGAGCTACCAAAAATACCCCAGAGTTACCCAAAAAACACTCAATCCCCCCTAAAACAGCCCAAACCCACCCCAAATATCCCCAGAGCTTCCCAAAATACCCCAGAGCTACCCCTAAAACAGCCAAAACCACCCCAAATACCCCAAAACCACCCCAAATACCCCAGAGCCATCCAAAATACACTCAACTACCCCAAAAACAGCCCAAACCACCCCAAATACCCCAAAACCACCCCAAATACCCCAGAGCTACCCAAAATACACCAAAACCACCCCAAATACCCCAGAGCCACCCAAAATACCCCAGAGCTACCCAAAATACACTCAATCCCCCTAAAAGAGTCAAAACCACCCCAAATACCCCAGAGCCACCCAAAATACACTCAATCCCCCCTAAAACAGCCCAAACCACCCCAAACACCCCAGAGCTACCCAAAATACACTCAACTCCCCCTAAAACAGCCCAAACCACCCCAAATACCTCAGAGCTACCCAAAATACCCCAGAGCTACCCAAAATACACTCAATCCCCCTAAAACAGCCCAAACCCACCCCAAATATCCCCAGAGCTACCCAAAATACACTCAACTCCCCCTAAAACAGCCAAAACCACCCCAAATACCTCAAAACCACCCCAAATACCACAGAGCCACCCAAAATACACTCAATCCCCCTAAAAGAGTCAAAACCACCCCAAATACCCCAAAACCACCCCAAGTACCCCAAAATCACCCCAAATACCCCCAGAGCTACCCAAAATACCCCAGAGTTACCCAAAATACACTCAATCCCCCCTAAAACAGTCAAAACCACCCCAAATACCCCAGAGCTACCCAAAACACCCCAGAGCTACCCAAAATACCCCAGAGCTACCCAAAATACACTCAATCCCCCCTAAAACAGCCCAAAGCACCCCAAATACCCCAAACCACCCCAAATACCCCAGAGCTACCCAAAATACACTCAACTCCCCCTAAAACAGCCCAAACCACCCCAAATACCCCAGAGCTACCCAAAACACCCCAGAGCTACCCAAAATACCCCAGAGCTACCCAAAATACACTCAACTCCCCCTAAAACAGCCCAAACCACCCCAAACCCCCCTTGGGGACCCGATGTCACCCCCCAGTGACAAAGGTCACCTCGGGGTGACCCCAAGGGGAGGTGACTTGGTGACCCCAGGGGGTGACAGCACCAGGGACCGCCTGGGGACAAGGCTGAGGTCAAGGGACCCCCAAAACCCCCCAAAACCACCCCAAAGCCCCCCTTGGACAGATATTTGCCCCCCTTGGGGGTTGGTGGCAGCATTTGGGGACACCACAAGTGTCCGTGTCCCCAGGCTGGGCTGGGTGACTTGGCGGCCTCCAGGGACCCCCCAGGACCCCCCAGGCCAGGGGTCAGGGGTCAGGGGTCAGGGGTCAGGGGGGGCTGACCGATGAACATGGGGGCGGCCGCCCGGATGTCCCCCCAGGGGCTCTTGAAGTAGAAGAGGTTGGTGGAGACGAGGCGGTTCAGCAGCTCGGGGTAGCTCTGCATCTGCGGGGACAGCGGGGGACAGAGGGGACGTCAGGGGACATGGGGGGACAGGGAGGGACAGCGGGGACATGGGGGGACATGAGGGGACATGGGGGGACAGCGGGGACATGGGGGACATCAGGGGACATGGGGGGACATGGGGGGACAGGGAGGGACAGCGGGGACATCAGGGGATGGGAGGGACACACGGGGGACAGCAGGGACAGGAGGGACATGGGGGGACAGGGAGGGACACAGGGGGGACATGAGGGACACACGGGGGACAGGAGGGACATGGGGGGACAGCGGGGAGAGGGAGGGACATGGGGGGCACAGGACATGGGGGGACAGGAAGGACATGGGGGGACATGAGGGGACATGGGGGGACAGGGAGGGACACACGGGGGACATGGGGGACATGGGGGGACAGGAGGGACAGGAGGGGACAGGGAGGGACATGGGGGGACAGGAGGGACATGGGGGGACAGGAGGGGACATGGGGGGACAGGGAGGGACACACGGGGGACATGGGGGACATGGGGGGACAGGAGGGACAGGGAGGGACATGGGGGGACAGGAGGGACAGGGAGGGACATGGGGGGACAGGAGGGACATGGGGGGACAGGAGGGACATGGGGGGACAGGAGGGGACAGGAGGGACAGGAGGGGACAGGAGGGACAGGAAGGACATGGGGGGACAGGAGGGACATGAGGGACAGGGAGGGACATGAGGGGACAGGAGGGACAGGGAGGGACATGGGGGGACAGGGAGGGACATGGGGGGCACAGGACATGGGGGGACATGGGGGGACACACGGGGGACAGCGGGGACGTCAGGGGACATGGGGGGACAGGAGGGGACATCAGGGGACATCAGGGGACAGAGGGGACATGGGGGACAGGAGGGGACAGGGAGGGACATGGGGGGACATACGGGGGACAGCGGGGACAGGAGGGACATGGGGGGACATGGGGGGACATGGGGGGATATGAGGGACATGGGGGCACATGAGGGACATGGGGGGACAGGGAGGGACAGAAGGGACATGGGGGGACAGGAGGGGACAGGAGGGGACAGGAGGGACACACAGGGGACATGGGGGGACGTCAGGGGACATGGGGGGACAGGAGGGGACATCAGGGGACATCAGGGGACAGAGGGGACATGGGGGACAGGAGAGGACAGGGAGGGACATGGGGGGACACACGGGGGACAGCGGGGACAGGAGGGACATGGGGGGACATGGGGGAATATGAGGGACATGGGGGCACATGAGGGACATGGGGGGACAGGGAGGGACAGAAGGGACATGGGGGGACAGGAGGGACATGGGGGGACATGGGGGGACAGGGAGGGACATGGGGGACAGGGAGGGACAGGAGGGACATGGGGGGACAGGGAGGGACAGCGGGGACATCAGGGGACAGGAGTGACATGGGGGGACATGGGGGGACATCAGGGGACATGGGGGGACACACGGGGGACAGCGGGGACGTCAGGGGACAGGAAGGACATGGGGGGACAGGAGGGGACAGGAGGGACAGGGAGGGACATGGGGGGCACAGGACATGGGGGGACAGGAGGGACATGGGGGACAGCGGGGACGTCAGGGGACAGGAGGGACATGGGGGGACATGAGGGGACAGGAGGGACATGGGGGGACAGGAGGGACATGGGGGGACACACGGGGGACAGCGGGGACGTCAGGGGACAGGAAGGACATGGGGGGACATGAGGGGACAGGAGGGGACAGGAAGGACATGGGGGGACATGGGGGGACAGGAGGGACACACAGGGGACAGGAGGGACATGAGGGACATGGGGGGACATGAGGGGACAGGGAGGGACAGCAGGGACATCAGGGGACAAGAGGGACATGGGGGGACAGGGAGGGACATGGGGGGACAAGAGGGACATGGGGGGACAGGGAGGGACACACGGGGGACAGTGGGGACAGACGGGGGACAGGAGGGACATGAGGGACAGGGACGTCTGCTTGCAGACATTGTTGATGAACTCCCCGAAGTGCAGCCCAACCCCATCCCTGACCCCATTCCCACAGCCCCATTCCTGATCCCACAGCCCCCTCCCTGTCCCCACAGCCCCATCCCTGTCCCCACAGCCCCATCCCTGTCCCCACAGCCCCATCCCTGTCCCCATTCCCACAGCCCCATTCCTGATCCCACAGTCCCATCCCTGTCCCCACAGCCCCATCCCTGTCCCCACAGCCCCATCCCTGTCCCCATTCCCACAGCCCTATCCCTGATCCCACAGCCCCATCCCTGATCCCACAGTCCCCTCCCTGTCCCCACAGCCACATTCCTGATCCCACAGCCCCCTCCCTGTCCCCACAGCCCCATCTCTGATCCCACAGCCCCCCGGTGTCCCCACAGCCCTCTCCCTGTCCCCACAGCCCCATCCCTGTCCCCACAGCCCCCTCCCTGTCCCCACAGCCCCATCCCTGATCCCACAGCCCCATCCCTGTCCCCATTCCCACAGCCCCCTCCCTGTCCCCACAGCCCCCTCCCTGTCCCCACAGCCCCATCCCTGATCCCACAGCCCCATCCCTGTCCCCACAGCCCCCTCCCTGTACCCGCAGCCCCATCCCTGTCCCCACAGCCCCCCGGTGCCCCCACAGCCCCCATCCCTGTCCCCAGAGCCCCCCGGTGCCCCCCCTGTCCCTCACGAGGTGCTTGCAGACGTGGTTGAGGAACTCCCCGAAGTGCAGCCCAACCCCATCCCTGACCCCATTCCCACAGCCCCATCCCTGTCCCCACAGCCCCCTCCCTGACCCCACAGCCCCCTCCCTGATCCCACAGCCCCCTCCCTGTCCCCACAGCCCCATCCCTGACCCCACACCACCATCCCTGTCCCCACAGCCCCATCCCTGATCCCACAGCCCCCTCCCTGTCCCCACAGCCCCATCCCTGATCCCACAGCCCCATCCCTGATCCCACAGTCCCATCCCTGTCCCCACAGCCCCCCGGTGTCCCCACAGCCCCCTCCCTGATCCCACAGCCCCCTCCCTGTCCCCACAACCCCATCCCTGTCCCCACAGCCCCCTCCCTGATCCCACAGCCCCCTCCCTGTACCCGCAGCCCCATCCCTGTCCCCACAGCCCCACGGTGTCCCCACAGCCCCCATCCCTGTCCCCACAGCCCCATCCCTGTCCCCACAGCCCCTCCCTGATCCCACAGCCCCATCCCTGATCCCACAGCCCCCTCCCTGTCCCCACAGCCCCATTGCTGATCCCACAGCCCCATCCCTGTCCCCACAGCCCCCTCCCTGTCCCCACAGCCCCCCGGTGTCCCCACAGCCCCCTCCCTGATCCCACAGCCCCATCCCTGTCCCCACAGCCCCCTCCCTGTCCCCACAGCCCCATCCCTGATCCCACAGCCCCCCGGTGTCCCCACAGCCCCCTCCCTGTCCCCACAGCCCCATCCCTGTCCCCACAGCCCCCTCCCTGTCCCCACAGCCCCCTCCCTGTCCCACAGCCCCATCCCTGATCCCACAGCCCCATCCCTGTCCCCACAGCCCCATCCCTGATCCCACAGCCCCCTCCCTGTCCCCACAGCCCCCCGGTGTCCCCCTGTCCCTCACGAGGTGCTTGCAGACGTGGTTGAGGAACTCCCCGAAGTGCAGCCCAACCCCATCCCTGTCCCCATTCCCACAGCCCCATTCCTGACCCCACAGACCCATCCCTGATCCCACAGCCCCATCCCTGTCCCCACAGCCCCATCCCTGTCCCCACAGCCCCATCCCCGATCCCACAGCCCCCTCCCTGTCCCCACAGCCCCATTGCTGATCCCACAGCCCCCCGGTGTCCCCACAGCCCCCTCCCTGTCCCACAGCCCCATCCCTGATCCCACAGCCCCCTCCCTGTCCCCACAGCCCCATCCCTGATCCCACAGCCCCCTCCCTGATCCCACAGCCCCATTGCTGATCCCACAGCCCCCCGGTGTCCCCACAGCCCCCATCCCTGTCCCCAGAGCCCCCCGGTGCCCCCCTGTCCCTCACGAGGTGCTTGCAGACGTGGTTGAGGAACTCCCCGAAGTGCAGCCCCCTGTCCTGGTGCAGGTGGTTCAGGAACATGTCCCGCAGCCCCTCACAGCCCAGGCTGGGCCCGCACATCCGCAGCGCGAACTTGCACGCCTGGGGCACACGGGGCGGGGGGTTTGTGGTGGGTACCGGGGCTGGCACCTCCCCGGGACCCCCACAGGGGCACATGGGGGGGTTTGTGGTGGGTACTGGGGCTGGCACCCCCCCCCCCGGAACCCCACAGGAGCCTAGAGGGGGATGGTAGTGGGTACTGGGGCTGGCATTTCGTTGGGACCCCTTTGTGGTGGGTACTGGGGCTGGCACCTCACTGGGACTCCTTTGTGGTGGGTACCAGGGTTGGCGCCTCACTGGGACTCCTTTGTGGTGGGTACCAGGGCTGGCACCTCCCCAGGACCCCCACAGGAGCCTGGAGAGGGAGGTTGGTGGGTACTGGGGCTGGCACCTCACTGGGACCCCCTTTGTGGTGGGTACTGGGGCTGGCACCTCACTGGGACTCCCTTGTGGTGGGTACTGGGGCTGGCACCTCACTGGGACCCCCACAGGAGCCTGGAGGGGGGTTTGTGGTGGGTACTGGGGCTGGCACCTCACTGGGACTCCTTTGTGGTGGGTACTGGGGCTGGCACCCCCCGAGAACCCCACAGGGACAGGGAGGGGGGGTTTGGTGACCACCTGGGCTGGCACCTCACTGGGACTCCCCTTGTGGTGGGTACCGGGGCTGGCACCTCACTGGGACCCCCACAGGGGCACACGGGGGGGGTGTGGTGGCTACTGGGGCTTGCACCCCCCCCCAAGAACCCCACAGAGACAGCGAGGGGAGGTTTGGTGACCACCAGGGCTGGTACCTCACTGGGACCCCTTTGTGGTGGGTACTGGGGCTGGCACCTCACTGGGACCTCCTTTGTGGTGGGTACTGGGGCTGGCACCTCACTGGGAACCCCACAGGAGCCTGGAGGGAGGGTTGTGGTGCGTACCGGGGCTGGCACCTCCCCCAAGAACCCCACAGGGGCACACAGGGGGGGTTGGTGGTGGGTACTGGGGATGGCACCTCACTGGGACTCCTTTGTGGTGGGTACTGGGGCTGGCACCCCCCCCAAGAACCCCACAGAGACAGGGAGGGGAGGTTTGGTGACCACCAGGGCTGGCACCTCACTGGGACCCCTTTGTGCTGGGTACCGGGGCTGGCACCTCACTGGGACCCCTTTGTGGTGGGTACCGGGGCTGGCACCTCACTGGGACCCCTTTGTGGTGGGTACCGGGGCTGGCACCTCACTGGGACCCCTTTGTGGTGGGTACCGGGGCTGGCACCTCACTGGGACCCCTTTGTGGTGGGTACCAGGGTTGGCACCTCACTGGGACCCCCACAGGGGCAGGGAGGGGTGTTTGTGGTGGGTACTGGGGCTGGCACCTCACTGGGACTCTCTTGTGGTGGGTACTGGGGCTGGCACCTCACTGGGACCCCCACAGGGGCAGAGAGTGGTGTTTGTGGTGGGTACTGGGGCTTGAACCTCACTGGGACCCCCATGGGAGCAGGAAGGGGGGTTTGTGGTGGGTACTGGGGCTGGCACCTCCCCAGGATGCCCCCAGCAGGTCAGGGTCAGGGTCAGGGTCAGGGTCAGGGTCAGGATCAGGATCAGGGTCAGGGTCAGGGTCAGGGTCAGGATCAGGATCAGGGTCAGGATCAGGATCAGGATCAGGGTCAGGGTCAGGGTCAGGATCAGGATCAGGGTCAGGGTCAGGGTCAGGGTCAGGGTCAGGGTCAGGGTCAGGGTCAGGGTAAGGGACAGGATCAGGCTCAGGGTCAGGATCAGGGGGGATCAGGGTCAGGGTCAGGGACAGGTCAGGCACAGGGTCAATATTAGGGTCAGGGTCAGGGTCAGGGTCAGGGTCAGGGTCAGGCTCAGGGTCAAGATCAAGATTAGGATCAGGCTCAGGCTCAGGGTCAGGGTCAGGATCAGGATCAGGTCCAGGGTCAGGGTCAGGGTCAGGGTCAGGATCAGGGTCAGGATCAGGATCAGGGTCAGGGTCAGGCTCAGGGGCAGGTCAGGATCAGGGTCAGGCTCAGGCTCAGGCTCAGGGGCAGGTCAGGATCAGGGTCAGGATCAGGATCAGGATCAGGATCAGGGTCAGGATCAAGGTCAGGATCAGGATCAGGGTCAGGATCAGGATCAGGATCAGGGTCAGGGTCAGGATCAGGGTCAGGATCAAGGTCAGGATCAGGATCAGGGTCAGGATCAGGATCAGGATCAGGTCAGGCACAGGGTCAATATTAGGGTCAGGGTCAGGGTCAGGATCAGGGTCAGGTCAGGCTCAGGGTCAATATTAGGGTCAGGATCAGAGTCAGGATCAGGATCAGGTCAGGCACAGGGTCAATATTAGGGTCAGGGTCAGGGTCAGGATCAGGGTCAGGTCAGGCTCAGGGTCAATATTAGGGTCAGGGTCAGGGTCAGGATCAGGGTCAGGATCAGGGTCAGGATCAGGGTCAGGATCAGGATGCCCCCAGCAGGGTCAGGGTCAGGGTCAGGGTCAGGATCAGGCTCATCTCAGGGGGTTCTCACCTTGACCACGTCGGGCTGGGGGTCCTGCAGGTGCAGCAGGAGGGTGACCAGCCCGTGCAGCACCTGCTCCAGGAACAGCTCCCCCTCGGCCCCCCCGACCCGGGCCAGGCTCCCGAAGAGGGCGATGGACGAGCGGCGCAGCTCGGGCTGCTCCTGCACCCGGGGAGGGCACGGCATGGCATGGCATGGCATGGCATGGCATGGGAATGGCATGGGAATGGCATGGGAATGGCATAGGAATGCCCCACCGACCCCCATCCCGCTGCTCTGGCTGCAGGGAGGGCATCAGGGTGGCACGAGGGGCACTGGCACCCCCTCCCTAATCGGGGCTGGGCCTTGGTACCCCCTCCTCGGGTCCTCAGTACCCCCTTCCCAGCCTGTCCTGGTGCCCAGCACCCCCTCCCCAGATCCCCAGCACCCCCTCCTCGGGTCCTCAGTACCCCCTCCCCAGCCTGCCCTGGTGCCCAGGACCCCCTCTCTGGGTCCCAGCACCCCCTCCCTGGGTTCTCAGCACCCCCTCCCCAGCCTGCCCCAGTCCTTGGCACCCCCTCCTCAGATCCCCAGCACCCCCTCCTCGGGTCCTCAGTACCCCCTTCCCAGCCTGCCCCAATCCTTGGCACCCCCTCCTCGGGTCCTCAGCACCCCCTTCCCAGCCTGTCCTGGTGCCCAGGACCCCCTCCCTGGGTCCCAGCACCCCCTCCCCAGCCTCCCAGACCCCCCCAGGAGCCCCCAAACACCCCCAGGAGCCCTCAGATCCCCCCAGGAACCCCCAAACATCCACCAAGAACCCCCTGACCCCTCCCAGGAGCCCCCAAACACCCCCCAGTAGCCCCCAGCCCCCCCCAGGAGTTCACGCTGTCGAAGAAGGGCCGGATGCGGATGGCGATGTGCAGCAGCACAGAGTGGACGTCCCTCCCCACCAGCAGCCCCCACACCCCCCCCAGTAGCCTCCAAACACCCCCAGTAGCCCTCAAACACCCCCAGTAGCCCCCAAACACCCCCAGTAGCCCCCAGCCCCTCCGTGCCACTCACGCTGTCGAAGAAGGGCCGGATGCGGATGGCGATGTGCAGCAGCACGGAGTGGACGTCCCTCACCCCCAGCAGCCCCCAGACCCCCCCCAGTAGCCTCCAAACACCCCCAGTAGCCCTCAAACACCCCCAGGAGCCCCCAACCCCTCCCAGTAGCCCCCAGGCCCCCCCAGGAGCTCACGCTGTCGAAGAAGGGCCGGATGCGGATGGCGATGTGCAGCAGCACGGAGTGGACGTCCCTCCCCACCAGCACCCCCCAGGAACCCCCAGTAGCCCTCTGACCCCCCCCAGTAGCCCCCAAACACCCCCCAGTAGCCCCCAGTTCCCCCCCAGTAGCCCCCAGCCCCTCCGTGCCACTCACGCTGTCGAAGAAGGGCCGGATGCGGATGGCGATGTGCAGCAGCACGGAGTGGACGTCCCTCTCCTCCAGGTGCTCCAGCAGCTTGGCCAGGCTGGCCATGGCCTCCAGGGCCACCAGGTTGTGGGGGTCGTCCTTGTCGTCCATCCCGCTGACCATGGAGGCCAGGAGGGTGGGGCCGTGCTGCCGGACCTGCGGGGATTCCGGGGATTCGGGGTGAGGGAGCTGGGGGGGGGTTCAGCCCGGAGAAAAGGGGGATCAGAGGAATTCCAGGGGGACAGGAGGGTGGATCCAGGTGGGATCGGGCTCTGCTCCCAGGGAACAGGGACAGGGATCAGGGCAGGAAGGCCATGGAGGGGCTGGAGCGTGTCCAGGGATGGGAACGGGGCTGGGAAGGGGCTGGAGAACTCCTGAGGGAGCTGGGGGGGCTCAACCTGGAGAAAAGGGGGGGATCAGAGGGAATCCAGGGGGACAGGAGGGTGGATCCAGGTGGGATCGGGCTCTGCTCCCAGGGAACAGGGACAGGACGAGGGGAAACGGCCCCAAGCTGGGTCAGGGGAGGTTTATTTGGGATCTTGGGAAAATCCCTGCTGGGAAGGGCTGCCCAGCCCTGGATCCCCATCCCTGGGGGGGGATGGAGCATCCCTGGGGAGGTGGCACTTGGGGACATGGGCAGGGCTGGGTGAATCCAGTGGTCTTAAAGGTCTACTCCAACCTCCACAACTCCATGATTCCGTGATCTGGGGCCTGCTGGGCTGGGAAAACCACTGGAGCAGCAGGAACGAGCTCAGGGGTCTGACCCACCTGTGCCACTGCTGCACCGTGGAATCATGGAATCATGGAATCACCCCCCAGCTGGGATGGAAAGGAACCTTTGGGATCACCCAGCCCCATCCCTGGGACACCTCCCGCTCCCCCTGTTTGCTCCAAGCCCGGCCTGGGACACTCCCAGGGGATGGAGCATCCCCCGGGAATTCCATCCCAGCCCCTCCCCGCCCTCTCCCAGGGGGAAGAATCCTTCCCAACATCCCTCAGGCAGCGGGAAGTCGTTCCCCCTCGTCCTGCCCCTCCCGTTTCCCTCTGAATCTCGGGGCTGGGGGGGTCACCCCCACCTTTTCCGGGGCTCCAGAGGCGATATTCCCGAGCCCCCGCAGCGCCAGCATCCGGACCAGGAGGCAGGAATCCTTCTGGCGCCCCGTCAGCGTGTCCAGCAGGGTCTCCAGCAGGATCAGGTCGTTCACCACGTTGCTGCTGAGGAGCTGAAGGGGGAAAATCTCTCGGAATCAAACGGGGCAGGAGCCCACGAGGAGCTTTGGGGGGACGGTATTCCCGGGAAGAGCCTCGGGATGCCACCTCCCCAGGGATGCTCCATCCCCCCCCCCAGGGATGGGGATCCAGGGCTGGGCAGCCCTTCCCAGCAGGGATTTTTCCCCAAGATCCCGAATAAACCTCCCCTGGCCCAGCTTGGGGCCGTTTCCCCTCGTCCTGTCCCTGTTCCCTGGGAGCAGAGCCCGATCCCACCTGGACCCACCCTCCTGTCCCCCTGGATTCCCTCTGAGCCCCCTTTTCTCCAGGCTGAGCCCCCCCAGCTGCTCCTGGTGCTCCAGACCCTTTCCCAGCTCCGTTCCCTTCCCTGCAAACATTCCAGCCCCTCCAAGTCCTTCTTGTTGGGAGGGTCCCCCCACTACGAGCCCCCCTCATGCCCAACCCACCCCTGCCCGTGTCCCCAAGTGCCCCCTCCCCAGGGATGCTCCATCCCCCCCCAGGGATGGGGATCCAGGGCTGGGCAGCCCTTCCCAGCAGGGATTTTTCCCCAATATCCCAAATAAACCTCCCCTGGCCCAGCTTGGGGCCGTTTCCCCTCGTCCTGTCCCTGTTCTCTGGGAGCAGAGCCCGATCCCACCTGGATCCACCCTCCTGTCCCCCTGGATTCCCTCTGAGCCCCCTTTTCTCCAGGCTGAGCCCCCCCAGCTGCTCCTGGTGCTCCAGACCCTTTCCCAGCTCCGTTCCCTTCCCTGCAAACATTCCAGCCCCTCCAAGTCCTTCTTGTTGGGAGGGTCCCCCCACTACGAGCCCCCCTCATGGCCAGGGCCAGCCCTACCCCTGTCCCCAAGTGCCCCCTCCCCAGGGATGCTCCATCCCCCCCCAGGGATGGGGATCCAGGGCTGGGCAGCCCTTCCCAGCAGGGATTTTTCCCAAGATCCCAAATAAACCTCCCCTGGCCCAGCTTGGGGCCGTTTCCCCTCGTCCTGTCCCTGTTCCCTGGGAGCAGAGCCCGATCCCACCTGGACCCACCCTCCTGTCCCCCTGGATTCCCTCTGAGCCCCCTTTTCTCCAGGTTGAGCCCCCCCCCAACTCCCTCAGGAGTTCTCCAGACCCTTCCCAGCCCCGTTCCCATCCCTGGACACGCTCCAGCCCCTCCATGATCCCTCTTTCCTTCCCAATCCCACCGGGATGGTCACCTCAGGACACCTCTGGGGCATCCACGGCCCCTCATTCCCTCACTCCAGAGAACAAGGATCATCCAGAGGACGAGGCTGGGGAGTCTCAGCCCCAGCACCCCCCAGGGGAAGGGGCTTGGGTGTGGGGAACCTGCAGGGATCCCTCAGGTGTAAACACAGAAAGCTCTGGAAGCCTGGAAATCCAAGCTGGGGAGAAGGGGAAGGCCGGGGGAGCACTGACAGCCAGGAAAAACCCAGGAAAACCACATGGAGAGCAAAATCTTGCCCTGAGGTCACCTGGTAGGTGTGACAGGGGGGATGATGACACTTCCCTGAGCTGTCCCCTCATCCCTGTGGATCAGGAGCCCTGAGCTGTCCCCTCATCCCTGTGGATCAAAGATTCCCTGCTCTGTCCCCTCATCCCTGTGGATCAAAGATTCCCTGAGCTGTCCCTCCATCCCTGTGGATCAAAGATTCCCTGAGCTGTCCCCTCATCCCTGTGGATCAAAGATTCCCTGAGCTGTCCCCTCCATCCCTGTGGATCAAAGATTCCCTGTGCTGTCCCCTCATCCCTGTGGATCAAAGATTCCCTGAGCTCTGTCCCCTCATCCCTGTGGATCAAAGATTCCCTGAGCTCTGTCCCCTCATCCCTGTGGATCAAAGATTCCCTGAGCTCTGTCCCCTCATCCCTGTGGATCAAAGATTCCCTGAGCTCTGTCCCCTCATCCCTGTGGATCAAAGATTCCCTGAGCTGTCCCCTCATCCCTGTGGATCAAAGATTCCCTGAGCTGTCCCCTCATCCCTGTGGATCAAAGATTCCCTGAGCTGTCCCCTCATCCCTGTGGATCAAAGATTCCCTGAGCTCTGTCCCCTCATCCCTGTGGATCAAAGATTCCCTGAGTCATCCCCTCATCCCTGTGGATCAAAGATTCCCTGAGCTCTGTCCCCTCATCCCTGTGGATCAAAGATTCCCTGAGCTGTCCCCTCATCCCTGTGGATCAAAGATTCCCTGTGTTGTCCCCTCATCCCTGTGGATCAAAGATTCCCTGAGCTCTGTCCCCTCATCCCTGTGGATCAAAGATTCCCTGAGCTGTCCCCTCATCCCTGTGGATCAAAGATTCCTTGTGCTGTCCCCTCATCCCTTTGGATCAGAGATTCCCTGAGCTCTGTCCCCTCATCCCTGTGGATCAAAGATTCCCAGCTCTGTCCCCTCATCCCTGTGGATCAAAGATTCCCTGAGCTGTCCCCTCATCCCTGTGGATCAAAGATTCCCTGAGCTCTGTCCCCTCATCCCTGTGGATCAAAGATTCCCTGAGTCATCCCCTCATCCCTGTGGATCAAAGATTCCCTGAGCTCTGTCCCCTCATCCCTGTGGATCAAAGATTCCCTGAGCTGTCCCCTCATCCCTGTGGATCAAAGATTCCCTGTGTTGTCCCCTCATCCCTGTGGATCAAAGATTCCCTGAGCTCTGTCCCCTCATCCCTGTGGATCAAAGATTCCCTGAGCTGTCCCCTCATCCCTGTGGATCAAAGATTCCTTGTGCTGTCCCCTCATCCCTTTGGATCAGAGATTCCCTGAGCTCTGTCCCCTCATCCCTGTGGATCAAAGATTCCCTGTGCTGTCCCCTCATCCCTGTGGATCAAAGATTCCCTGAGCTGTCCCCTCATCCCTGTGGATCAAAGATTCCCTGAGCTGTCCCCTCATCCCTGTGGATCAAAGATTCCCTGTGCTGTCCCCTCATCCCTGTGGATCAAAGATTCCCTGAGCTCTGTCCCCTCATCCCTGTGGATCAAAGATTCCCTGAGCTGTCCCCTCATCCCTGTGGATCAAAGATTCCCTGAGCTGTCCCCTCATCCCTGTGGATCAAAGATTCCCTGAGCTGTCCCCTCATCCCTGTGGATCAAAGATTCCCTGAGCTGTCCCCTCATCCCTGTGGATCAAAGATTCCCTGCTCTGTCCCCTCATCCCTGTGGATCGCGGCAGCCGCTCCAAACCCTTCCTCCTCCTCCTCCCCTCGGGCTCCAGCCCAGGCACAGCCGCTCTCTTTTCTCTCCTCCCCGATCCAGCCGCGCTCCAGGAGCCGCGGCGGATTCCAGGGCCGTGCTCCAGCCGGGAGAAGGGGGTTGGAGAGCTGCTGGAGCATCTGGGAATTCCAGCGGCGGCTCCTGGAGCCCGGCACCGCTGGCACCGCTTTCCTGTAACCGGAGCTGCTCCGGCGGCTGCGAGGGCTGAGCCGGGAGTTGGGTTTCGCTCCCCTTGGATGCGGAGCCGGGGGAAAGAAAAAAAAAATAGGACTTGAGTCATCCCATTCCTGGGGCGCTACGTCAGGCACCGAGCGGGGATGGGGCCGGGACGGGATCGGAGCCCGAGAAGGGGGTCCGGAGGAGCCGAGGGGATGGGACGGGAAGGGATCCGGGATGGATCCGGGGGGACGGACGGCCCGGGATCATAGAATCATAGAATTATAGAATCAGAGGGGTTGGAAAGGACCTCTGAGATCAAGTCCAACCCTTGATCCACCACCACCACAGTTCCCAGCCCGTGGCACTGATGCCACATCCAGTCTGTCCTTAAACACCTCCAGGGACGGAGAATCCACCCCTTCCCTGGGCAGCCCATTCCAAGGGCTGAGCACCCTCTCTGCAAAGAAATTCTTCCTGATATCCAACCTAAACCTCCCCTGGCACAGCTGCAGACCCAGCCCTCTTGTCCTGCTGCTGCTTCCTGGGAGCAGAGCCTGATCCCACCCCTAGCTCAGGAGTCAGGGAGTTGCAGAGAGTGAGGAGGTCTCCCCTGAGCCTCCTCCTCTCCAGGCTGAGCCCCCCCAGCTCCCTCAGCCTCTCCTCACAGCACTTGTGCTCCAGACCCTTCCCCAGCCTCGTTGCCCTTCTCTGGACCTGCTCCAGCCCCTCCATGTCCTTCCTGAGCTGAGGGCCCAGAATGGACACAGCACTCCAGGGGTGGCCTCACCAGCGCTGAGTCCAGGGGCAGAGTCACTGCCCTGGCCCTGTTGGCCACCCTGTTCCTGAGCCAGGCCAGGATCCATTGGCCTTCTTGGCCACCTGGCCTTGGTGTAAAAACCGATGCAATTCCAGGACGACTAAATCAAGCTTCTTTTATCACAACCCGTCCTGGAATCTTTTATGGTCAATGCTCAGAAATCTGTAGAGCCAACCACAGCTTCATACCTATCATAGTAGAATCAGCCCCTCTAACACACCTCGAAAACTGATCTTCACTTCTAACATCCTAATCATTAAGAAGCTATGAACCAGCACTAGCCTTTTAAGCTAGAGAAAGAGGATTATTCACCCTCCTTAATGACATGCCCCAACTAAACCCCGCACCCTGACTCTTTATTATACTAATTTCATGATTCACTCTTTCTCTCATCCTTCAACCTAAGCTCTTACTATTTACTCCAGCTAACTCACCCTCCAATAAAACATTATCCACTATAAAAACCCATTCCGGAGGCTGACCATGAACCTAAGCTTCTTCGATCAATTCATAAGCCCAACACTCCTCGGAATCCCCCTTATCCTCATCTCACTGTTATTCCCAACATTCTCTGGCTCCTGTTCAGCTCCCTGCCCATCCCAAATCCCAGCTCCCTTCCTGCCTGGCTGCTCTCCAGCCCCTCTGGCCCCAGGGGTTGTTGTGGCCAAAGGGCAGGACCCGGCCCTTGGCCTGGTTGAACCTCATCCCCTTGGAACCAGCCCATGGATCCAACCCATCCAGGTCCCTCTGCAGAGCCCTCCTGCCTTCCAGCACATCCACACTCCCCCCAGCTCGGTGTCACCTGCAAATTTGCTGCTGATGGTTCACTCAATCCCCTCATCCAGATCATCAATAAAGACATTAAACAGGACTGGGCCCAACTCTGATCCCTGGGGACACCCCTGGGGATGGATCCCAGCTGGATGCAGCTCCATCCCCACCCCTGATCCCTGGGGACACCCCTGGGGATGGATCCCAGCTGGATGCAGCTCCATCCCCACCCCTGATCCATAAGGACACCCCTGGGGATGGATCCCAGCTGGATGCAGCTCCATCCCCACCCCTGATCCATAAGGACACCCCTGGGGATGGATCCCAGCTGGATGCAGCTCCATCCCCACCCCTGATCCCTGGGGACACCCCTGGGGATGGATCCCAGCTGGATCCAGCTCCATCCCCACCCCTGATCCATAAGGACACCCCTGGGGATGGATCCCAGCTGGATCCAGCTCCATCCCCACCCCTGATCCATAAGGACACCCCTGGGGATGGATCCCAGCTGGATGCAGCTCCATCCCCACCCCTGATCCATAAGGACACCCCTGGGGATGGATCCCAGCTGGATGCAGCTCCATCCCCACCCCTGATCCCTGGGGACACCCCTGGGGATGGATCCCAGCTGGATGCAGCTCCATCCCCACCCCTGATCCATGGGGACACCCCTGGGGATGGATCCCAGCTGGATGCAGCTCCATCCCCACCCCTGATCCCTGGGGACACCCCTGGGGATGGATCCCAGCCGGACCCGGCGCTCGGCCTGCTGGAACCTCATCCCGTTGGAACCAACCCAACTCTCCAACCCATCCAGGTCCCTCCTGCTGAGGGATGACCCCCCTGGTGCCCTCACCTCGGCGAAGAAGGCGGTGGTGGTGACCCTCTGGCTGTCGAAGGCGCTGCCCAGGGCCGGCAGGAGGGTCTTCACGACCGGGGGCAGCCGCGGCCCCGCGTGGCGAGCCATGGCCCTGCCGAGGGAACGGCTCCTGGCACCCGACCCGAGGGTGGCATTGCCAACCCGGGGGGGGGGGGGGACGGGGAGATGGAGAGACCCCCCCGTGCCCAGGGGCTGCTGGGCAGGGCAGACCCAGGATGGGAGAGACGGTGGCAGTGGTTTGGTAATGTCCCCTCCTGCCACCAGGGCAGGACAGCCCCAGCATGGCAACACCGGTGGCACTGGTCTGGCACTGTCCCCTCCTGCCACCAGGGCAGGACAGCCCCAGCATGGCAACACCAGTGGCACTGGCCTGGCACTGTCCCCTCCTGCCACCAGGGCAGGACAGACCCAGTATAGCAACACCGGTGGCACTGGCCTGGCACTGTCACCTCTGGCCACCAGGGCAGGACAACCCCAAAATGGGAAAGGTGGTGGCACTGGTCTGGCATTGTCACCTCCTGCCACCAGGGCAGGACAGACCCAGCATGGCAAAGGTGGTGGCACTGGCCTGGCACTGTCACCTCTGGCCACAAGGGCAGGACAACCCCAAAATGGGAAAGGTGGTGGCACTGGTCTGGCATTGTCACCTCCTGCCACCAGGGCAGGAAAACCCCAGGATGGTAACACCAGTGGCACTGGCCTGGCACTGTCACCTCCAGCCTGGCATCCTCTGGGAATGACGGGCTGGGATACCCAGGGAACCACCTGAGAAGGGGGAACTTTGCCATGGGAGGATTTTTGGTGCCCAACGGGTTGTGGGGAGAAGGGAACAGGGGTCTGGGGCACGAGGGGAGCACAGGGAAAGGGACACGGCTGGGGATGGCACCGTGAGGGCACGGCGGGGGAACGGGGGGCACAGGGAGGGACTGGTGACATTGGGGACCCCAAAACGGGACTGGGGACACCCCACAGTGGGACTGATGGCACTGGGGACCCCATAAAGGGACTGATGGCACTGAGGATCCCATACTGGGACTGATGGCACTGGGGACCCCATAATGGGACTGATGGCACTGGGGACCCCATAATGGGACTGGGGGCACCCCACAGTGGGACTGATGGCACTGGGAATCCCATAATGGACTGATGGCACTGGGGACCCCATAATGGGACTGGGGACATCCCACAGTGGGACTGATGGCACTGGGGATCCCATAATGGGACTGATGGCACTGGAGATCCCATAAAGGGACTGATGGCACTGGGGACCCCATAAAGGGACTGGGGGCACCCCACAGTGGGACTGATGGCACTGGGGACCCCATAATGGGACTGATGGCACTGGGGATCCCATAATGGGACTGATGGCACTGGGGACCCCATAGTGGGACTGATGGCACTGGGGACCCCATAAAGGGACTGGGGGCACCCCACAGTGGGACTGATGGCACTGGGGACCCCATAATGGGACTGATGGCACTGGGGACCCCATAAAGGGACTGATGGTACTGGGGATCCCATAATGGGACTGATGGCACTGGGGACCCCACACTGGGACTGATGGCACTGGGGACCCCATAATGGGACTGATGGCACTGGGGACCCCATAAAGGGACTGATGGTACTGGGGATCCCATAATGGGACTGATGGCACTGGGGACCCCATAATGGGACTGATGGCACTGGGGACCCCATAAAGGGACTGGGGGCACCCCATAGTGGGACTGATGGCACTGGGGACCCCATAATGGGACTGATGGCACTGGGGACCCCATAAAGGGACTGATGGTACTGGGGATCCCATAATGGGACTGATGGCACTGGGGACCCCATAATGGGACTGATGGCACTGGGGACCCCATAAAGGGACTGGGGGCACCCCATAGTGGGACTGATGGCACTGGGGACCCCACACTGGGACTGATGGCACTGGGGACCCCATAATGGGACTGATGGCACTGGGGACACCATAAAGGGACTGATGGCACTGGGGATCCCATAATGGGACTGATGGCACTGGGGATCCCATAATGGGACTGATGGCACTGGGGATCCCATAAAGGGACTGATGGCACTGGGGACCCCATAATGGGACTGATGACACTGGGGACCCCATAATGGGACTGATGGCACTTGGGACCCCATAAAGGGACTGATGGCACTGGGGACCCCATAATGGGACTGATGACACTGGGGACCCCATAATGGGACTGATGGCACTGGGGACCCACAGTGGGACTGATGGCACTGGGGATCCCATAATGGGACTGATGGCACTGGGGACCCACAGTGGGACTGATGGCACTGGGGACCCCATAAAGGGACTGATGGCACTGGGGATCCCATAATGGGACTGATGGCACTGGGGACCCCATAATGGGACTGATGGCACTGGGGACTCCATAAAGGGACTGATGACACTGGGGACTCTATAACAGGACTGATGGCACTGGGGACCCCATAACGGGACTGATGGCACTGGGGACCCCATAAAGGGACTGATGGTACTGGGGACCCCATAAAGGGACTGATGGCACTGGGGACCCCATAAAGGGACTGGGGGCACCCCACAGTGGGACTGATGGCACTGGGGACCCCATAATGGGACTGATGGCACTGGGGACCCCACACTGGGACTGATGGCACTGGGGACCCCATAATGGGACTGATGGCACTGGGGACTCCATAAAGGGACTGATGACACTGGGGACTCTATAACAGGACTGATGGCACTGGGGACCCCATAACGGGACTGATGGCACTGGGGACCCCATAAAGGGACTGATGGCACTGGGGACCCCATAAAGGGACTGGGGGCACCCCACAGTGGGACTGATGGCACTGGGGACCCCATAATGGGACTGATGGCACTGGGGACCCCATAAAGGGACTGATGGCACTGGGGACCCACAGTGGGACTGATGGCACTGGGGACCCCATAATGGGACTGATGGCACTGGGGACCCCATAATGGACTGATGGCACTGGGGACCCCATAAAGGGACTGGGGACACCCCACAGTGGGAGTGATGGTACTGGGGACCCCATAACAGGACTGATGGCACTGGGGATCCCATAATGGGACTGATGGCACTGGGGACCCCACACTGGGACTGATGGCACTGAGGACCCCATAAAGGGACTGGGGGCACTGGGGACCCCATAATGGGACTGATGGCACTGGGGATCCCATAAAGGGACTGGGGGCACCCCACAGTGGGATTGATGGCACTGGGGACCCCATAATGAGACTGATGGCACTGGGGACCCCACACTGGGACTGATGGCACTGGGGACCCCATAAAGGGACTGATGACACTGGGGACCCCATAATGGGACTGATGGCACTGGGGACCCCATAATGGGACTGATGGCACTGGGGACCCCACACTGGGACTGATGGCACTGGGGACCCCATAATGGGACTGATGG
The DNA here is from genome assembly GCF_025592945.1 of Manacus candei. Classification (NCBI taxonomy): domain Eukaryota; kingdom Metazoa; phylum Chordata; class Aves; order Passeriformes; family Pipridae; genus Manacus; species Manacus candei. Next base: position 44,363 of record NW_026138275.1, read on the forward strand.
CACTGGGGACCCCACACTGGGACTGATGGCACTGGGGACCCCATAATGGGACTGATGGCACTGGGGACCCCATAACGGGACTGATGGCACTGGGGACCCCATAACAGGACTGATGGCACTGGGGACACCATAAAGGGACTGATGGCACTGGGGATCCCATAATGGGACTGATGGCACTGGGGACCCCACACTGGGACTGATGGCACTGGGGATCCCATAAAGGGACTGATGGCACTGGGGACCCCATAACAGGACTGATGGCACTGGGGACCCCATAAAGGAACTGATGGGACTGGGGGCACCCCACAGTGGGACTGATGGCACTGGGGGCTCCATAATGGGACTGATGGCACTGGGGACACCATAATGGGACTGGGGACACCCCACAGTGGGACTAATGGCACTGGGGACCCCATAACGGGACTGATGGCACTGGGGACCCCATAAAGGGACTGATGGCACTGGGGACCCACAGTGGGACTGATGGCACTGGGGACCCCATAAAGGGACTGATGGCACTGGGGACCCCATAATGGGACTGATGGCACTGGGGACCCCATAAAGGGACTGGGGACACCCCACAGTGGGACTGATGGCACTGGGGACCCCACACTGGGACTGATGGCACTGGGGACCCCATAAAGGGACTGGGGACACCCCACAGTGGGACTGATGGTACTGGGGACCCCATAACAGGACTGATGGCACTGGGGATCCCATAATGGGACTGATGGTACTGGGGACCCCACACTGGGACTGATGGCACTGGGGACCCCACACTGGGACTGATGCCACCGAGGACTCCCCAGGGGCACCACTGACATCAGGCACCAACCTCCAGCCCCAGCTGCACCCACCCCACAGCACCCCCCCCCCACCCAGGGGCTCCCCGGGGGGCTGCTTCCAGCAAATCCCCCAAATCCCGGGATGCCAGGGCCTTACCTGGCGAGCAGGGCGACGCCGTCGTGGTGCCGCTCCGGGCTGGCCAGGAGCTCCCAGCCCCCGGCCTCGCCCACGGCCCGGGCCACCTCCTCGCTGCCGCCCCGCAGCAGCAGCGCCCGCAGCGTCTCCACCGCACAGCTGGGGAGGGAAGGGCAGCACGGCTCGGCCTGGGCTCGGCCTGGGCTCAGCCTGGGCTCAGGCGGGCTCAGATGGGCTCAGTTTGGCTGTTTGGCTCAGTTTGGGCTCAGTTTGGGCTCAGTCGGGCTCAATTTGGGTTCAGCTGGGCTCAGTTAGGCTCAGTTTGGCTGTTTGGCTCAGTTTGGGCTCAGTTGGGCTCAGCTGGGCTCAGTCTGGGCTGTCAGGCTCAGCTGGGCTCAGTTTGGCTGTTTCACTCAGTTTGGGCTCAGCTTGGGCTCAGTTTGGGCTCAGTTTGGCTCAGCTGGGCTCAGTTTGGACTCAGTTTGGTTGTTTCGCTCAGTTTGGCTCAGTTGGGCTCAGTTTGGGCTCAGTTTGGCTCAGTTGGGTTCAGTTTGGGCTCAGTTTGGCTGTTTGGCTCAGTTGGGCTCAGTTTGGGCTCAGTTTGGCTCAGTTGGGTTCAGTTTGGGCTCAGTTTGGCTGTTTGGCTCAGTTTGGGCTCAGTTTGGGCTCAGTTGGGTTCAGTTTGGGCTCAGTTGGGTTCAGTTTGGGCTCAGTTGGGATGTTTAGCTCAGTTTCTGCTCAGTTGGGTTCATTTTGGGTTCAGTTTGGCTGTTTGGTTCAGTTTGGGCTCAGTTGGGCTCAGTTGGGTTCAGTTTGGGCTCAGTTAGGCTCAGTTTGGCTCAGTTTGGCTCGGTTGGGTTCAGTTTGGGCTCAGTTTGACTGTTCAGCTCAGTTTGGCTGTTCAGCTCAGTTTGGCTGTTCAGCTCAGTTTGGCTGTTCAGCTCAGTTTGGCTCAGTCTGGGCTCAGTTTGGGCTCAGTTTGACCACTTGGCTCAGTCTGGCTCAGTTTGGGCTCAGTTTGACTTCAGCTCAGTTTGGCTCAGTCTGGGCTCAGTTTGGGCTCAGGCTGGCTCAGTTTGGGCTCAGTTTGGCTCAGTCTGGCTCAGTTTGGCTGTTCAGCTCAGTCTGGCTCAGTTTGGGCTCAGTTTGACTGTTTGGCTCAGTTTGGCTCAGCCTGGCTCCGTTTGGGCTCAGTCTGGGCTCAGTTTGACCACTTGGCTCAGTTTGGCTCAGCCTGGCTCCATTTGGGCTCAGTTTGGCTCAGCCTGGCTCAGTTTGGGCTCAGTTTGGCTCAGTCTGGCTCAGTTTGGGCTCAGTCTGGCTCAGTCTGGCTCAGTTTGGCTCAGGCTGGCTCAGTTGGGCTCAGTTGGGCTCAGTTAGGCTCAGTTTGGCTGTTTGGCTCAATTTGGGCTCAGTTGGGCTCAGTTAGGCTCAGTTGGGCAGTTTGGGCTCAGTTGGGTTCAGTTTGGGCTCAATTTGGGCTCAGTTTGAGCTCAGTTTGGCTGTCTGGCTCAGTTTGGGCTCAGTTGGGTTCAGTTTGGCTGTTTGGCTCAGTTTGGCTCAGTTTGACTGTTCAGCTCAGTTTGGCTCAGCCTGGCTCCGTTTGGGCTCAGTTTGGCTCAGTTTGACCACTTGGCTCAGTCTGGTTCAGTCTGGCTCAGTCTGGGCTCAGTTTAGCTCAGTTTGGCTGTACAGCTCAGTCTGGCTCAGTTTGGGCTCAGTTTGACTGTTCAGCTCAGTTTGGGCTCAGTTTGGGCTCAGTCTGGGTTGCCCCCCAGGCGCAGGGGTGGGAATTCCATGCCCAGTGACACCGTGGGGGTACCGGTGACACCTCGAGTGACGTGATGCCAGAGCAATCCCATCCCATAACTCCTGTCTCCCTCCACTCCCAGCTCCGGGACAGGGGATCCAGCCCAACGAGCTGGGAAGTAAAGAAATCCAGAGCTCCTCCAAAGGGGGGAAAAAAAGGGGGTTGCTGGGTTTTTTTCCCTTTTTTTTTGGCATTAATATTTTATAGGCCGGGATTATTTCACATCTGGGAAAGATCTGTTATCCTGTCGGAGAGAAAGCAGGGAATAAACCCAGGGAATAAACCCTGGATACCACACACCGAGGACACGGAATTCAGGGGCTGAGGGTTTTGGGATCAGGTGAGACAGAAAACGAAATAAAATTTAGCTCTTTAGCCCTGTGACTTTGCAAAACGTAAAGCTGCTTAAAAGTTCCTGCCCAAACCGTGGGCAATTAAGACAAAAACAGTTTAAAGAACAGGGAAGGTTTTTTTTAGCACATGTAGAGAGGGGGTGGGGAACCTGAAACTGCTTGAAAAGATAAAACTTTATGTAAATATAACTGTAACAACAGGAGGTAAAACTAAGTGCCTGTTTGGATAAGGCAGACTGCAAAAAAGAGCGTGTGTAAAGATAATTTTAAACTTGCTGCTTTCAAACTGTATTAAAAAGCCGTGGTGTTCCTTTGCCCGGGGGAGGGAAAACACCTGCCCCCTTTGCATTCCCCCATAAAAGTGCATTCCCCCATAAAAGTGCTTTTCAGGTTGTTCAAAGGTTTCTTCGAATCACTTAATCCTGCCTTTCCTTTCTCTCCCTCATGCATTTTTCCCCCCCCCTCAGGGGGTTATCCCTGGGATGGATGATGTGGATGACAACACCCAAAATGCTCCCGGGACTGGCAGAGGGTCCTGGGGGTGATTTAAGCACCGAGAGAGGTTGGAGGGAATTAATTGCTAATTAAGGAAAAACCTCAGGCAGGAGGAGCCATCCAGGAATTAATTGCTAATTAAGGAAAAACCTCGGGCAGGAGGAGCCATCCACCGTCTGCCCGGGACAATCTGGTGTCTGTAACAGGCACAGAATCCTGGAATGGTTCGGGTGGGAAGAGACTTAAAGGTCATTTAATTCCAGGGCAGGGACACCTCCCACCATCCCAGGGGGATCCAGCCTGCCCTGGGACACTCCCAGGGATGGGGCAGCCACAGCTCCTCTGGGAATTCCATCCCAGCCCCTCCCCACCCTCCCAGCCAGGAATCCCTTCCCACTCTCCCCCCTAACCCTGGGAAGCCATTCCCTGGGTGCTGTCCCTCTAGCCCTTGTCCCCAGTCCCTCTCCAGCTCTCCTGGAGCCCCTTCAGGCCCTGGAAGGGGCTCCAAGGTCTCCCTGGATCCTTCCCCTTCTCCAGGGGAACATTCCCAGCTCTCCCAGCCTGGCTCCAGTGGAACAATTCGAGTGGGAAGGAATTTAAAGGATCATCCATTCCCACCCCCTGCCATGGGCAGGGACACCTCCCACCATCCCAGGGGGATCCAACCTGCCCTGGGACACTCCCAGGGATCCAGGGGCAGCCACAGCTCCTCTGGGAATTCCATCCCAGCCCCTCCCCACCCTCCCAGCCAGGAATCCCTTCCCACTCTCCCCCCTAACCCTGGGAAGCCATTCCCTGGGTGCTGTCCCTCCAGCCCTTGTCCCCAGTCCCTCTCCAGCTCTCCTGGAGCCCCTCCAGGCCCTGGAATGTGCTCCAAGGTCTCCCTGGAGTATCCCAGATGACCTCAAACAGCTCCATTTGTCGGGAATTCTCCCACAGAGGGGGCCCCTGACCTCGAAAATCCCTTCCAGCAGTTTGGGATAAACCCCAGGCTCCCTCTCCCTCGGTGCTTCACATCCCACCTTGGAATCACATTCCCCTCTGGAATCATGGAGCTGGAAAGGCCCTCCAAGCCCACTCAGCCCAACCAATCCCCAAGTGCCACATCCCCAGGGATCTTCAATCCCCCCAGGAATGTTGGATCCCCCCCAGGGATGGGGACTCCTCTCCCAGCCCCTTTTTCCAGCCGGGGAATTTTTCCCCAACATCCAGCCCCGAGCGTTGTTCCCGCGGGGTTTTTCCCTTCCCACAGTGTCCCACAGACAATTCCTGCCTTTCCTGTGTCTCCCAGGCTGCCCCTTCCTGCCCAGGGATCATTTCACATTCCCTGTCTCCTATCCCAGAGCCCCAAAATCCGGGATGTGGCCAGGAATTTGTTTGGTATCAGAACCAGCTCCGGGGGCCCGGCTGGAATTTCACACCCTGGACAAAGAGAGTTCCCTCCCCATCCATCAGGAATGGATTCATGGATACCTGCCCTATCCAGGGGGATTTGGGGCCAGGGAGGAGCCATTTTATCCCTTCCTGGGGACACAAAATCCACCCTAAAAACTGGTTCCTCCAGTTACATCCACACCCTAAAACCAGTTCCTCTGAGCCCATCCCAGTCACATCCCAGCACAGGTTGGTTTTGCACACCCCAAAAACCAGTTCCTCCAGTTACATCCACACCTAAAAACCAGTTCCTCTGGTTCCATCCCAGTACATCCCAGCTTAGACTGGTTTTACATCCAAATCCCAGTTCCTCCAGTAACATCCACACCCAAAAACCCAGTTCCTCCAGTCACATCCCAGCACAGGCTGGTTTTGCACACCCTAAAAGCCAGTTCCTCTGGTTCCATCCCAGTACATCCCAGCACAGGTTGGTTTTGCACACCCCAAACTCCAGTTCCCCCAGTTACATCCACACCCAAAAACCAGTTCCTGAGGTTCCATCCCAGCCCAGACTGGTTTTACACCCAAATCCCAGTTCCTCCAGTTACATCCACACCTAAAAACCAGTTCCTCTGGTCACATCCCAGTACATCCCAGCACAGGCTGGTTTTGCACACCCAAAAAACCAGTTCCTGTGGTCACATCCAAAGCCAAAAACCAGTTCCTGTGGTTCCATCCCAGCACAGGTTGGTTTTGCACAACCAAATCCCAGTTCCTCTGGTCACATCCCACTACAGGTTGGTTTTACACCCCCAAAAACGAGTTCCTCCAGTTACATCCACACCCAAAAAACAGTTCCTCTGGTTCCATCCCAGTAGATCCCAGCACAGGCTGGTTTTACACCCAAATCTCAGGTTCCATCCCAGCCCAGACTGGTTTTACACCCCAAATCCCAGTTCTTCTGGTCACATCCCAGCACAGGTTGGTTTTGCACACCCCAAAAACCAGTTCCTCCAGTTACATCCACACCTAAAAACCAGTTCCTCTGGTTCCATCCCAGTACATCCCAGCACATGCTGGTTTTACACCCAAATCCCAGTTCCTCCAGTTACATTCACACCCAAAAACCCAGTTCCTCCAGTCACATCCCAGCACAGGCTGGTTTTACACCCCTAAAAACGAGTTCCTCCAGTCACATCCACACCCTAAAAACCAGTTCCTGAGGTTCCATCCCAGCCCAGGCTGGTTTTACACCCAAATCCCAGTTCCTGTGGTTCCATCCCAGCCCAGACTGGTTTTACACTCAAATCCCAGTTCCTCCAGTCACATCCACACCCTAAAAACCAGTTCCCCCAATTACATCCACACCTAAAAACCAGTTCCCCTGGTCACATCCCAGTACATCCCAGCACAGGCTGGTTTTGCACACCCCAAATTCCAGTTCCTCCAGTTACATCCACACCCAAAAACCAGTTCCTCTGGTTCTATCCCAGCCCAGGCTGGTTTTACACCCAAATCCCAGTTTCTGTGGTTCCATCCCAGCACAGGCTGGTTTTGCACACCCAAACCCCAGTTCCTCCAGTTACATCCACACCCCAAAAACCAGTAACTCCAGTTACATCCACACCTAAAAAACAGTTCCTCCAGTTACATTCACAGCCAAAAACCAGTTCCTCCAGTTACATCCACACCTAAAACCCAGTTCCTCCAGTTACATCCACACCCTGAAAACCAGTTCCCCCAGTCACATCCACACCCAAACCCCAGTTCCTCCAGTTACATCCAAACCCAAAACCCAGTTCCTCTGGTTCCATCCCAGCACAGGAACCAGTTCCTCCAGTCACATCCCAGCACAGGCTGGTTTTACACCCCTAAAAACAAGTTCCTCCAGTCACATCCACACCCCAAAACCAGTTCCTCTGGTCCCATCCCAGCCCGGGCTGGTTTTACCCCCAAACCCCAGTCCCTGCAGTTCCACCCCACCCCACCCCACCCCGGTTTCCCCCATTACCTGCCGGGCTGGAGGCTCCGGGCGGCGGCTCCGTGGCCCCTCCTGTCCCTGCCCTGCAGGTTTTTGGGGAGCTGCACCCCCAGGCAGCAGCTGAGGCGCAGCAGGAGGGTCCCGAAGAGGGCCGGGTAGAGCCCCAGCACGGCCGGACCCGCCTCGGGGGCCGACAGCAGCTCCTGGAGAGCACACGTGGCCTGGGAAAAATTAGGGAATTATTAGGGAATTATTAGGGAATTATTAGGGAATTATTAGGGAATTAATTAGGGAATTATTAGGAATTATTAGGGAATTAATTAGGAAATTATTAGGGAATTAATTAGGGAATTATTAGGGAATTAATTAGGAAATTATTAGGGAATTATTAGGGAATTAATTAGGGAATTATTAGGGAATTATTAGGGAATTATTAGGGAATTAATTAGGGAATTAATTTGGGAATTATTAGGGAATTAATTAGGGAATTATTAGGGAATTATTAGGGAATTATTAGGGAATTAATTAGAGAATTATTAGGGAATTATTAGGGAATTATTAGGGAATTATTAGGGAATTAATTAGGGAATTATTAGGGAATTAATTAGGGAATTATTAGGGAATTATTAGGGAATTAATTAGGGAATTATTAGGAATTATTAGGGAATTAATTAGGAAATTATTAGGGAATTAATTAGGGAATTATTAGGGAATTAATTAGGGAATTATTAGGGAATTATTAGGGAATTAATTAGGGAATTATTAGGGAATTAATTAGGGAATTATTAGGGAATTATTAGGGAATTATTAGGGAATTATTAGGGAATTAATTAGGGAATTAATTTGGGAATTATTAGGGAATTAATTAGGGAATTATTAGGGAATTAATTAGGGAATTATTAGGGAATTAATTAGGGAATTATTAGGGAATTATGAGGGAATTATTAGGGAACTATTAGGGGATTAATTAGGGAATTATTAGGGAATTATTAGGGAATTAATTAGGGAATTATTAGGGAATTATGAGGGAATTATTAGGAATTATTAGGGAATTATTAGGGAATTATTAGAGAATTATTAGGGAATTAATTAGGGAATTAATTAGGGAATTATTAGGGAATTAATTAGGGAATTATTAGGGAATTAATTAGGGAATTATTAGGGAATTATTAGGGAATTATTAGGGAATTAATTAGGGAATTAATTAGGGAATTATTAGGGAATTTATTAGGGAATTATTAGGGAATTAATTAGGGAATTATTAGGGAATTATTAGGGAATTAATTGGGGAATTATTAGGGAATTATTAGGGAATTATTAGAGAATTAATTAGGGAATTAATTAGGGAATTATTAGGGAATTATTAGGGAATTATTAGGGAATTATTAGGGAATTAATTGGGAATTATTAGGGAATTATTAGGGAATTAATTAGGGAATTAATTAGGGAATTATTAGGGAATTAATTAGGGAATTATTAGGGAATTATTAGGGAACTATTAGGGAATTAATTAGGGAATTAATTAGGGAATTATTAGGGAACTATTAGGGAATTAATTAGGGAATTATTAGGGAATTATTAGGGAATTATTAGGGAATTAATTAGGGAATTAATTAGGGAATTATTAGGGAATTATTAGGGGATTAATTAGGGAATTATTAGGGGATTAATTAGGGAATTATTAGGGAATTAATTAGGGAATTATTAGGGAATTATTAGGGAATTAATTAGGGAATTATTAGGGAATTAATTAGGGAATTATTAGGGAATTATTAGGGAATTAATTAGGGAATTATTAGGGAATTATTAGGGAATTAATTAGGGAATTATTAGGGAATGAATTAGGGAATTTATTAGGGAATTATTAGGGAATTAATTAGGGAATTATTAGGAAATTATTAGGGAATTAATTAGGGAATTATTAGGGAATTAATTAGGGAATTTTTAGGGAATTAATTAGGGAATTATTAGGGAATTATTAGGGAATTAATTAGGGAATTATTAGGGAATTATTAGGGAATTATTAGGGAATTAATTAGGGAATTATTAGGGAATTAATTAGGAATTATTAGGGAATTAATTAGGGAATTATTAGGGAATTATTAGGGAATTATTAGGGAATTATTAGGGAATTAATTGGGGAATTATTAGGGAATTATTAGGGACACCTCCCAGCAAATCGCTCCCCCGGGTGAAGAAAAAGGAAAAGGAAAAGGAAAAGGAAAAGGAAAAGGAAACAAAAAAGAAAAAGAAATAGAAAGAAAAAGAAAAAGAAAAAGGAAAAGAAAAAGGAAAAGAAAAAGAAAAAGAAAAAGAAAAAGAAAAAGAAAAAGAAAAAGAAAAAGAAAAAGAAAAAGGAAAAGAAAAAGAAAAAGAAAAAGGAAAAGAAAAAGGAAAAGAAAAAGGAAAAGAAAAAGAAAAAGAAAAAGAAAAAGGAAAAGAAAAAGAAAAAGGAAAAGAAAAAGAAAAAGAAAAAGAAAAAGAAAAAGAAAAAGAAAAAGAAAAGAAAAAGGAGGAGGAGGAAGAGGAGGAAGAAGAGGAGGAAGAGGAGAAAGAGAAGGAAGAGGAGGAAGAGGAGGAGGAGGAGGAGGAGGAATTGTTTCCAGCTGTTTTACAGCTTAAAAAAGCTCCAAGTGGGGTTATTTTATTTTGTTTGTTTTTTTTTTTTTTTGGAAGGGCTGAAACTCAAACATCCCCCAGGAACAGACACCTCAGGGCCCTTTACACCCAGGAGGATCTTTACACCCCAGAGGATCTTTACACCTTTACAAGCACCTTTACACCCAGGAGGATCTTTACACCCAGGAGGATCTTTACACCCAGGAGGATCTTTACACCCAGGAGGATCTTTACACCCAGGCCCCACTCACAGCCAGGGGCAGGGGGTCTCAGGAATGGTCAGGGGGGTCCCAGGGGGTTCATAGGAAGGGTCAGGGGGGTCCCAGGAATGGTCAGGGGGTCCCAGGGGGTTCATAGGAAGGGTCAGGGGGCTCCCAGGAAGGGTCAGGGGGTCCCAGGGGGTCCCAGGCCACACCCACAGCCAGGGGCAGGGGGTTCATAATAAGGGTCAGGGGGTCCCAGGAATGGTCAGGGGGTCCCAGGGGGGTCCCAGGCCATACTCACAGCCAGGGTCAGGGGGTCTCAGGAATGGTCAGGGGGTCCCAGGAAGGGTCAGGGGGTCCCAGGGGGGTCCCAGGCTACACTCACAGCCAGGGGCAGGGGGTCCCAGGAATGGTCAGGGGGTCCCAGGAAGGGTCAGGGGGTCCCAGGGGGTCCCAGGCCACACTCACAGCCAGGGGCAGGGGGTCCCAGGAATGGTCAGGGGGTCCCAGGAATGGTCAGGGGGTCCCAGGAAGGGGCAGGGGGGTCCCAGGAATGGTCAGGGGGTCCCAGGAAGGGGCAGGGGGTCCCAGGGGGGTCCCAGGACACACTCACAGCCAGGGGCAGGGGGTCCCAGGAAGGGGTAGGGGGTCCCAGGAAGGGGCAGGGGGTCCCAGGGGGTTCATAGGAATGGTCAGGGGTTCCCAGAAAGGGGCAGGGGGTTCATAGGAAGGGGCAGGGGGTCCCAGGGGGTTCATAGGAATGGTCAGGGGGTCCCAGGAATGGGCAGGGGGTCCCAGGGGGTTCATAGGAATGGTCAGGGGGTCTCAGGAATGGTCAGGGGGTCCCAGGGGGGTCCCAGGCCACACTCACAGCCAGGGGCAGGGGGTCCCAGGAATGGTCAGGGGGTCCCAGGAATGGGCAGGGGGTCCCAGGGGGTTCATATGAAGGGTCAGGGGGTCCCCAGGAAGGGGCAGGGGGTTCACAGGAATGGTCAGGGGGTCTCAGGAAGGGTCAGGGGATTCATAGGAATGGTCAGGGGGTCCCAGGAAGGGTCAGGGGGTTCATAGGAATGGTCAGGGGGTCCCAGGAAGGGTCAGGGGGTCCCAGGGGGTTCATATGAAGGGTCAGGGGGTCCCAGGAAGGGTCAGGGGGTCCCAGGGGGTTCATAGGAATGGTCAGGGTGTCCCAGGAAGGGTCAGGGGGTCTCAGGAAGGGTCAGGGGGTCCCAGGAAGGGTCAGGGGGTCCCAGGGGGTCCCAGGAAGAGTCAGGGGGTCTCAGGAAGGGTCAGGGGGTCCCAGGGGGTCCCAGGAAGGGTCAGGGGGTCCCAGGGGGTTCATATGAAGGGTCAGGGGGTCCCAGGAATGGTCAGGGGGTCCCAGGCCACACTCACAGCCAGGGGCAGGGGGTCTCAGGAATGGTCAGGGGGTCCCAGGGGGTTCATAGGAAGGGTCAGGGGGTCCCAGGAAGGGTCAAGGGGTCCCAGGGGGTCCCAGGAATGGTCAAGGGGTCTCAGGAATGGTCAGGGGGTCCCAGGAAGGGTCAGGGGGGTCCCAGGGGGTCCCAGGAAGGGTCAGGGGGTCCCAGGGGGTCCCAGGAAGAGTCAGGGGGTCCCAGGAAGGGTCAGGGGGTCCCAGGAAGGGTCAGGGTGTCCCAGGAAGGGTCAGGGGGGTCCCAGGAAGGGGCAGGGGTCCCAGGCCCCACTCACAGCCAGGGGCAGGGGGTCCCAGGAATGGTCAGGGGGTCCCAGGAATGGTCAGGGGGTCCCAGGAAGGGTCAGGGGGTCCAAGGAATGGTCAGGGGGTCCAAGGAATGGTCAGGGGGTGCCAGGAAGGGTCAGGGGGTCCCAGGAAGGGTCAGGGGGGTCCCAGGGGATTCATAGGAAGGGTCAGGGGGTCCCAGGAAGGGGCAGGGGGTCCCAGGGGGGTCCCAGGGGGTCCCAGGGGGTCCCAGGCCACACTCACAGCCAGGGGCAGGGGGTCCCAGGAAGGGTCAGGGGGTCCCAGGAATGGTCAGGGGGTCCCAGGAAGGGTCAGGGGGTCCCAGGAATGGTCAGGGGGTCCCAGGAAGGGTCAGGGGGTCCCAGGGGGGTCCCAGGGGGTCCCAGGGGGTCCCAGGCCCCACTCACAGCCAGGGGCAGGGGGTCCCAGGAATGGTCAGGGGGTCCCAGGAAGGGGCAGGGGGTCGCAGGAATGGTCAGGGGGTCCCAGGAAGGGGCAGGGGGTCCCAGGGGGTTCATAGGAATGGTCAGGGGGTCCCAGGAAGGGGCAAGGGGTCCCAGGAAGGGTCAGGGGGGTCTCAGGAATGGTCAGGGGGTCCCAGGAATGGTCAGGGGGTCCCAGGAAGGGTCAGGGGGTCCAAGGAATGGTCAGGGGGTGCCAGGAAGGGTCAGGGGGTCCCAGGCCCCACTCACAGCCAGGGGCAGGGGGTCCCAGGAATGGTCAGGGGGTCCCAGGAAGGGTCAGGGGGTCCCAGGGGGTCCCAGGCCACACTCACAACCAGGGTCAGGGGGTCCCAGGGGGTTCATATGAAGGGTCAGGGGGTCCCAGGAAGGGTCAGGGGGTCCCAGGAAGGGGCAGGGGGTCCCAGGGGGTTCATGTGAAGGGGCAGGGGGTCCCAGGAAGGGTCAGGGGGTTCATAGGAAGGGTCAGGGGGTCTCAGGAATGGTCAGGGGGTCCCAGGAAGGGTCAGGGGGTCCCAGGGGGTCCCAGGCCACACTCACAACCAGGGTCAGGGGGTCCCAGGAATGGTCAGGGGGTCCCAGGAAGGGTCAGGGGGTCCCAGGGGGTTCATATGAAGGGGCAGGGGGTCCCAGGAAGGGTCAGGGGGGTCCCAGGAAGGGTCAGGGGGTCCCAGGAAGGGTCAGGGGGTTCATAGGAAGGGTCAGGGGGTCTCAGGAATGGTCAGGGGGTCCCAGGAAGGGTCAGGGGGTCCCAGGGGGGTCCCAGGCCCCACTCACAGCCAGGGGCAGGGCGGTGGCCACGCGCTCGGCTCCGGGGCCCAGCAGGAAGCTCCGGCTCTCCTGGTAGGGGATGTCCCGGCTGAGCTTCTCCAGGAGCTGCTCCAGGATCTGGGAGGTGAGGGCGGGATCCGTGGCCAGGGACCTCCACATGGCACACGTGTGGCTGCCAGGGAAAACAGGGAAAGAGGGGCTGGCACCGCCGGGAAAACAGGGAAGAGGGGCTGGCATCGCTGGGAAAACAGGGAAGAGGGGTTGGCATCGCTGGGAAAACAGGGAAGAGGGGTTGGCACAGCCTGGGAAAACAGGGAAGAGGGGTTGGCACCGCTGGGAAAACAGGGAAGAGGGGCTGGCATCGCTGGGAAAACACGGAAGAGGGGTTGGCATCACTGGGAAAACAGGGAAGAGGGGTTGGCACTGCCTGGGAAAACAGGGAAGAAGGGGTGGCACCACCTGGGAAAACAGGGAAGAGGGGTTGGCATGGCTGGGAAAACAGGGAAGAGGGGTTGGCACCGCCCAGAGTGCCAGGAAAGCCACGGGGAGAGAGAGAAATCCCATCCCAGTGAGCCCTGGAGAACACCCAGAGCACCCCAAAATTCCCAGTTTTCCCCAGGGGAACAGCCTGGGAGCTGCTGGTTCGTGCCAGGAATGGAGGATCAGGAATGTTGGGAGGAGGAGGAGGAGGGAAACTGCTCCAGGCTTGGCATCAACTCACTGGGCAGGTCCCTAAAGCATCCCAAAATTCCCAGCTGTCCAGGGACAGCTCTGCTTCCAGAGCCCCAAAGCCTGGGAAACTGCCTAAAATTAGCCCCAGTCCTCCAGATCCCAAAGGAAATCCCAGAAGGACCTGGATGCTGGAGAAAGGAGCCAAATGAGGATGTGGAGAACACCCTAAAAACCAGCTCTGACCCTCCAGCTCCCAAAGGAAATCCCAGAAGGATCTGGGTGCTGGAGGAAGGAGCCAAATGAGGATGTGGAGAACACCCTAAAAACCAGCTCTGACCCTCCAGCATCCAAAGGAAATCCCAGAAGGACCTGGGTGCTGGAGAAAGGAGTTTATGGGCAACACTCTAAAAATCAGCTCCAGCCCTCCAGCTCCCAAAGGAAATCCCAGTAGGGTCTGGATACTGGAGGAAGGAGCCAAAGGATGGTGTGGAGAACACCCTAAAAATCAGCTCTGACCCTCCAACATCCAAAGGAAATCCCAGAAGGATCTGGATGCTGAGGGAGGACCCAAAGGATGGTGTGGAGAACACCCTAAAATCCAGCACTCAAAAGAAACCCCAGATGGGTTTGGATACTGGAGAAAGGAGTCAAAGGATGGTGTGGAGAAGACCCTAAAAACCAGCTCTGATCCTCCAGCTCCCAAAAGAAACCCCAGCTGGGTTTGGATATTGGAGGAAGGAGCCAAAGGACGAGGTGGAAACTCCCCCTGGAAAATCATCTCCAATCCCGGATCTCCCAAAGGAAATCCCAGCAGGATCTGGGTGCTGGAGAAAGGAGCCAAATGAGGATGTGGAGAAGACCCTAAAAATCAGCTCTAACCCTCCAGCACCCAAAAGAAATCCCAGAAAGATCTGGATGCTGGAGGAAGGAGCCAAAGGACGAGGTGGAAACTCCCCCCGGAAAATCATCTCCGATCCTGGATCTCCCAGAGGAAATCCCAGCAGGGTCTGGATGCTGGAGAAAGGAGCCAAAGGAGGATATGGAGAACACCCTAAAAACCAGCTCTGACCCTCCAGCACCCAAAGGAAATCTCAGCTGGGTTTGGATTCTGGAGAAAGGAGCCAAAGGAGGATGTGGAAAACACCCTAAAAATCAGCTCTGATCCTCCAACTCCCAAAGGAAATCCCAAAAGGATCTGGGTGCTGGAGAAAGGAGTTTATAGGCAACACTCTAAAAATCAGCTCTGACCCTCCAGCTCCCAAAGGAAATCCCATCAGGGTTTGGGTGCTGGAGAAAGGAGCCAAAGAATGGGGTGGAGAACACCCTAAAAAACAGCTCTGACCCTCCAACATCCAAAGGAAATCCCAGAAGGATCTGGATGCTGGAGGAAGGAGCCAAAGGACGAGGTGGAAACTCCCCCTGGAAAATCGTCTCTGATCCTGGATCTCCCAAAGGAAACCCCAGCAGGGGTTGGATACTGGAGAAAGGAGCCAAAGGAGGATGTGGAAAACAGCCTAAAAACCAGCTCCAACCCTCCAACATCCAAAGGAAATCCCAGAAGGACCTGGGTGCTGGAGAAAGGAGTTTATGGGCAACACCCTAAAAACCAGCTCTGACCCTCCAGCTCCCAAAGGAAATCCCAGAAGGATCTGGGTACTGCAGAAAGGAGCCAAAGGATGGTGTGGAGAACACCCTAAAAATCAGCTCTGACCCTCCAACTCCCAAGGGAAATCCCAGAAGGATCTGGATGCTGGAGGAAGGAGCCAAAGGATGGTGTGGAGAACACCCCAAAAATCAGCTCTGACCCTCCAGCATCCAAAAGAAATCCCAGAAAGATCTGGGTGCTGGAGAAAGGAGTTTATGGGCAACACCCTAAAAATCAGCTCTGACCCTCCAGCTCCCAAAAGAAATCCCAGAAGGATCTGGGTGCTGCAGAAAGGAGCCAAAGGAGGATGTGGAGAACACCCTAAAATCCAGCACCCAAAAGAAACCCCAGATGGGTTTGGATACTGGAGGAAGGAGCCAAAGGATGAAGTGGAAACCCCCCGCGGAAAATCGTCTCCGGTCCCGGATCTCCCAAAGGAAATCCCAGAAGGATCTGGGTGCTGGAGAAAGGAGCCAAAGGAGGATGTGGAGAACATCCCAAAAATCAGCTCTGACCCTCCAGCTCCCAAAAGAAATCCCAGCAGGGTCTGGATACTGGAGGAAGGAGCCAAAGGATGGTGTGGAGAACACCCTAAAAACCAGCTCCAACCCTCCAGCTCCCAAAGGAAATCCCAGAAGGATCTGGATACTGGAGGAAGGAGCCAAAGGATGGTGTGGAGAACACCCTAAAAACCAGCTCCAACCCTCCAGCTCCCAAAGGAAATCCCAGAAGGGTCTGGATGCTGGAGAAAGGAGACAAAGGAGGATGTGGAGAACACCCTAAAAATCAGCTCTGACCCTCCAGCTCCCAAGGGAAATCCCAGAAGGATCTGGATGCTGGAGAAAGGAGCCAAAGGAGGATGTGGAGAACACCCTAAAATCCAGCACCCAAAAGAAACCCCAGCTGGGTTTGGACACTGGCAGAAGGAGCCAAAGGATGGTGTGGAAAACATCCTAGAAATCATCTCCAATCCTCCAGCTCCCAAAGGAAATCCCAGCTGGGTTTGGATACTGGAGAAAGGAGCCAAAGAATGGTGTGGAGAAGACCCTTAAAACCAGCTCTGATCCTCCAGCTCCCAAAGGAAATCCCAGCAGGGTCTAGATACTGGAGGAAGGAGCCAAAGGATGGTGTGGAGAACACCCTAAAATCCAGCACCCAAAGGAAATCCCAGCAGGGTCTGGATACTGGAAAAAGGAGCCAAAGGATGGTGTGGAGAAGACCCTTAAAACCAGCTCTGATCCTCCAGCTCCCAAAAGAAACCCCAGCTGGGTTTGGACACTGGAGGAAGGAGCCAAAGGATGGTGTGGAGAACACCCTAAAAATCAGCTCCAACCCTCCAACATCCAAAGGAAATCCCAGAAGGATCTGGATGCTGAGGGAGGACCCAAAGGATGGTGTGGAGAACACCCTAAAATCCAGCACTCAAAAGAAACCCCAGATGGGTTTGGATACTGGAGAAAGGAGTCAAAGGATGGTGTGGAGAAGACCCTAAAAACCAGCTCTGATCCTCCAGCTCCCAAAAGAAACCCCAGCTGGGTTTGGATATTGGAGGAAGGAGCCAAAGGACGAGGTGGAAACTCCCCCTGGAAAATCATCTCCAATCCCGGATCTCCCAAAGGAAATCCCAGCAGGATCTGGGTGCTGGAGAAAGGAGCCAAATGAGGATGTGGAGAAGACCCTAAAAATCAGCTCTAACCCTCCAGCACCCAAAAGAAATCCCAGAAAGATCTGGATGCTGGAGGAAGGAGCCAAAGGACGAGGTGGAAACTCCCCCCGGAAAATCATCTCCGATCCTGGATCTCCCAAAGGAAATCCCAGCAGGGTCTGGATGCTGGAGAAAGGAGCCAAAGGAGGATGTGGAGAACACCCTAAAAACCAACTCCAACCCTCCAGTTCCCAAAAGAAATCCCAGAAGAATCTGGATGCTGGTAGAAGGAGCCAAAGGACGAAGCGGAAACTCCCCCTGGAAAATCATCTCCAGTCCTGGATCTCCCAAAGGAAATCCCAGAAGGATCTGGGTGCTGGAGGAAGGAGCCAAAGGATGATGTGGAGAAGACCCTAAAAATCAGCTCTAACCCTCCAGCTCCCAAAAGAAATCCCAGAAGGATCTGGATACTGGTAGAAGGAGCCAAAGGACGAGGTGGAAACTCCCCCCGAAAAATCATCTCCGATCCTGGATCTCCCAAAGGAAATCCCAGAAGGATCTGGGTGCTGGAGGAAGGAGCCAAAGGAGGATGTGGAGAACACCCTAAAAACCAGCTCCAACCCTCCAGCACCCAAAAGAAATCCCAGTAGGGTTTGGATACTGGAGGAAGGAGACAAAGGGGGGTGCGAGAAGCCAAAGGCTGAGGTGGAAACTCCCCCCGGAAAATCATCTCCGGTCCTGGATCTCCCAAAGGAAATCCCAGAAGGATCTGGATGCTGGAGGAAGGAGCCAAAGGATGATGTGGAGAACACCCTAAAATCCAGCACCCAAAAGAAACCCCAGCTGGGTTTGGATACTGAAGGAAGGAGCCAAAGGGGGGTGCGAGAAGCCAAAGGACGAACTGGAAACTCCCCCCGGAAAATCATCTCCGATCCCACATCTCCCACAGGAAATCCCAGAAGGATCTGGGTGCTGGAGGAAGGAGCCAAAGGATGGTGTGGAGAACACCCTAAAAACCAGTTCCAACCCTCCAGCACCCAAAAGAAATCCCAGCAGGGTTTGGATACTGGAGAAAGGAGCCAAAGGATGAAGTGGAAACTTCCCCCGGAAAATCATCTCCAATCCCGGATCTCCCAGAGGAAATCCCAGCAGGGTCTGGATGCTGGAGAAAGGAGCCAAATGAGGATGTGGAGAAGACCCTAAAAATCAGCTCTAACCCTCCAGCTTCCAAAGGAAATCCCAGAAGGATCTGGATGCTGGTAGAAGGAGCCAAAGGATGAGGTGTAAACTGCCCCCAAAAAATCATCTCCAATCCCAGATCTCCCAAAGGAAATCCCAGCAGGGTCTGGCTGCTGGAGAAAGGAGTCAAAGGATGGTGTGGAGAAGACCCTAAAAACCAGCTCTGATCCTCCAGTTCCCAAAAGAAACCCCAGCTGGGTTTGGATGCTGGAGGAAGGAGCCAAAGGATGAGGTGGAAACTCCCCCCGGAAAATTGTCTCCGGTCCCAGATCTCCCAAAGGAAATCCCAGAAGGATCTGGATGCTGGAGAAAGGAGCCAAAGGAGGATGTGGAGAACACCCTAAAATCCAGCACCCAAAAGAAACCCCAGCAGGGTCTGGATACTGGAGAAAGGAGCCAAAGGATGGTGTGGAGAAGACCCTAAAAACCAGCTCTGACCCTCCAGCTCCCAAAAGAAACCCCAGCTGGGTTTGAATATTGGAGGAAGGAGCCAAAGGAGGATGTGGAAAACCCCCCAAAATCAGCTCTGGCCCTCCAACATCCAAAGGAAATCCCAGAAGGATCTGGGTGCTGGAGAAAGGAGCCAAAGGAGGATGTGGAGAAGACCCTAAAAACCAGCTCCAACCCTCCAGCACCCAAAAGAAATCCCAGAAGGATCTGGATGCTGGAGGAAGGAGCCAAAGGACGAGGTGGAAACTCCCCCCGAAAAATCATCTCCAGTCCCACATCTCCCACAGGAAATCCCAGAAGGATCTGGGTGCTGGAGGAAGGAGTCAAAGGAGGATGTGGAGAACACCCTAAAAATCAGCACCCAAAAGAAACCCCAGCTGGGTTTGGACACTGGCAGAAGGAGCTGAATGGGGAGTGTGGGAAGCCAAAGGACAAGGTGTAAACTCCCCCCGGAAAATCATCTCCAATCCCGGATCTCCCAGAGGAAATCCCAGAAGGATCTGGATACCGGAGGAAGGAGCCAAAGGATGATGTGGAGAACACCCTAAAAATCAGCTCTGACCCTCCAGCTTCCAAAGGAAATCCCAGAAGGATCTGGATGCTGGTAGAAGGAGCCAAAGGATGAGGTGGAAACTCCCCCTGGAAAATCGTCTCCGGTCCCACATCTCCCAAAGGAAATCCCAGAAGGGTCTGGGTGCTGGAGGAAGGAGCCAAAGGATGGTGTGGAGAACACCCTAAAAACCAACTCCAACCCTCCAGCTCCCAAAAGAAATCCCAGAAGGATCTGGATGCTGGAGGAAGGAGCCAAAGGACGAAGTGGAAACTCCCCCCGGAAAATCATCTGCTATCCTGGATCTCCCAGAGGAAAATCCCAGCAGGTTGAGGGGTGGGAGGAGGGCGTGGGCAGGACCTGTCGAAGGGCAGGGGGCTGCCCAGGAGGCTGGAGACCACGAGGCTGGAGTGCTGGGCCGCCAGGATGAACACGGTCTGCTGGGCCGCCTTCCGCAGGTGCTCCTCGTCCAGCTCCTCCAGCTTCCCGTGGATGATGGTGATGATGTCAGGGATCTGGGGGGGGAGGATGGACAGAGAGAGACAGGGGGTGAGCCTGGGATGGGTGGTCAAGGGGCTCCAGGAGAGCTGGAGAGGGACTGGGGACGAGGGCTGGAGGGACAGCACCCAGGGAATGGCTTCCCAGGGTTAGGGGGGAGAGTGGGAAGGGATTCCTGGCTGGGAAGGTGGGGAGGGGCTGGGATGGAATTCCCAGAGGAGCTGTGGCTGCCCCTGGATCCCTGGGAGTGTCCAAGGCCAGGTTGGAGCACCCTGGGATGGTGGGAGGTGTCCCTGCCCATGGCAGGGGGTGGGAATGGGTGATCCTTAAAACTCCTTCCCACTCGAATCGTTCCACTGGAGCCAGGCTGGGAAAACTGGGAATGTTCCCCTGGAGAAGAGAAGGATCCAGGGAGACCTTGGAGCCCCTTCCAGGGCCTGAAGAGGCTCCAGGAGAGCTGGAGAGGGACTAGGGACAAGGGCTGGAGGGACAGCACCCAGGGAATGGCTTCCCAGGGTTAGGGGGGAGAGTGGGAAGGGATTCCTGGCTGGGAGGGTGGGGAGGGGCTGGGATGGAATTCCCAGAGGAGCTGTGGCTGCCCCATCCCTGGGAGTGTCCAAGGCCGAGGTTGGAGCAACCTGGGATAGCAGGAGGTGTCCCTGCCCACGGTGGGGTGTGGCACTAGGTGGGATTTAAGGTCCATTCCAACCCAAACCTGCCTGGGATTCTGTGATCCTTCCCCGTCCTGCCACCCAGGAGGCCCCAGGGGATTCCCAGGAAAAAAAAAAAAGGGGAGACCCAGCAAGGACACCCTGGAATTCCTGAGGCTGGAAAATCCCTCAGAGCCCACTGAGTCCAACCATTACCCCCTGTCCCCAAGTGCCCCCTCCCCAGGGATGCTCCATCCCCCCCCAGGGATGGGGATCCAGGGCTGGGCAGCCCTTCCCAGCAGGGATTTTCCCAATATCCCACCTGAGGCTGTTTCCCCTTGTCCTGTCCCTGTTCCCTGGGAGCAGAGCCCGATCCCCCTTCCCTGTTCCTGGAGCTGGGGATAATCTGGGAA
Organism: Manacus candei; assembly: GCF_025592945.1. Taxonomy (NCBI): domain Eukaryota; kingdom Metazoa; phylum Chordata; class Aves; order Passeriformes; family Pipridae; genus Manacus; species Manacus candei. Next base: position 64,833 of record NW_026138275.1, read on the forward strand.
TACTTTTCTCCTGGCCAAGCTGCCATTCCCCAAACTCCAGTGGGAATTCCAACAGACATTCCCCACACCCTGGAGCAGCTCAATCCATCCTGGAGTCCAGGGAGATCTCTCTGAGACCCATGGGGGGCATTTGGGTGGTCCCTGGTGTCCCCCAGGTGACAGAATTCCCACCTCTTGGACCCCTCTTGCCCTTCCCAGGAGGGATTTTCCCAATATCCCAAATAAACCTCCCCTGGCCCAGCTTGGGGCCGTTTCCCCTCGTCCTGTCCCTGTTCCCTGGGAGCAGAGCCCGATCCCACCTGGATCCACCCTCCTGTCCCCCTGGATTCCCTCTGAGCCCCCTTTTCTCCAGGCTGAGCCCCCCCCAGCTCCCTCAGGAGTTCTCCAGACCCTTCCCAGCCCCGTTCCCATCCCTGGACACGCTCCAGCCCCTCCATGATCCCTCTTTCCTTCCCAATCCCACCGGGATGGTCACCTCAGGACACCTCTGGGGCATCCACGACCCCTCATTCCCTCACTCCAGAGGAGGAACCCAAAGGAAAAACCCCCCCTGAGCCCCCCAGGTCCACCCAGCCCTGCCCGTGTCCCCAAGTGCCCCCTCCCCAGGGATGCTCCATCCCCCAGGGATGGGGATCCAGCCCTTCCCAGCAGGGATTTCCCCCAATATCCCAACTAAACCCGGGGCCTGGGAGCAGCAGAGGAGCCGGAGCTGAAGGTGAGGAGACCCCTCAGGGCTCCAAAAGGCCGAGAGGAAGTTCGGGGGGCCGGCGGCGAATTCCCGGGATTAAGGTGGGATCTGGAGGAGGCTCCGGCCCCCCCGGCTGAGCTCAGCTCGGCCCCAGCAGCTCCCCAGGCTTGGCAACAGGTCGGGTTTCAGGAGCTGGGGCCGAGCCAAAGGTGAGTCAGGGCAGCTGGAGCCTTCCCAGGTCGGATCCCGGGAATGAGGTAACTCCAGTGCCCACAAATCCCGGGGAAAAAGGGGGAAGGGGCAACCCGGGGTTTCCAATTACTGAGGGAGGGAAGGAGGGAGGGAGGGGGGGATTAGATTAAAAAGCCTCCTGTGTCCAGCACCTCTGAGCCCTCCCCTCCCCAAAACATTCCAGCTGGATTTCCAGCCAGGAACAACGGGGCTGCTCCGAGGGTTTCACGGGAAGCTGAGCCCTCCTGGTAACACTGAACTCCCACCATCCCAGGGGGATCCAACCTGCCCTTGGACACTCCCAGGGATCCAGGGGCAGCCACAGCTCCTCTGGGAATTCCATCCCAGCCCCTCCCCACCCTCCCAGCCAGGAATCCCTTCCCACTCTCCCCCCTAACCCTGGGAAGCCATTCCCTGGGTGCTGTCCCTCCAGCCCTTGTCCCCAGTCCCTCTCCAGCTCTCCTGGAGCCCCTCCAGGCCCTGGAAGGGGCTCCAATGTCTCCCTGGATCCTTCCCCTTCTCCAGGGGAACATTCCCAGCTCTCCCAGCCTGGCTCCAGAGCAGAGGGGCTCCAGCCCTGGGAGCAGCTCCGTGTCCCCTCTCTGTCCCCACCATCCCCTGGCCCCCTCCCCGTGCTGGGCACCCCCCCAGGGACCTGCCCCTTCCCATCCCGGTGGGAAATTATCCAGGGGGAAGAAATGGGGAGCGACAAAACCCCTCTGGAAGCAGCTCCAGGTCCCAGCAGGTGGATTTTTTTTTTACCTTGTCCTGCAGGACCCCTCCCCGTTCCTTGAGCAGGCAGTTGATGAGGACGGTGGCGGCTCGGGAGCAGTTCCTGTCGGGATCCCCCAGCCCCTCAAAGAGGGCCAGCAGCAGGTTCAGGAGCTGATCCGGAGGGATCCGCTTCCCAACCACCTGTGGGAGGGCGAGAGGGGGGAATTCTGTCACCTGGGGGGCACCAGGGAACACCAAAATGCCCCCCCCGGGGTCTCCCGGAGCTCTCTCTGGAGCTGAGGATGGATTGAGCTGCTCCAGGGTGTGGGGAATGTCTGTTGGAATTCCCACTGGGAATTTGGGGAATGGCAGCTTGGCCAGGACAAAACCACTCCCAGATTGGGATATTGGCTAAAATCCCTCCTGGGAGGGGCAAGAGGGGTCCAAGAGGGGGAATTCTGTCACCTGGGGGACACCAGGGACCACCCAAATGCCCCCCATGGGTCTCAGAGAGGTCTCCCTGGACTCCAGGATGGATTGAGCTGCTCCAGGGTGTGGGGAATGTCTGCTGGAATTCCCACTGGGAATTTGGGGAATGGCAGTTTGTCCAGGAGAAAAGTACTCCCAGATTGGGATATTGGGAAAAATCCCTCCTGGGAAGGGCAAGAGGGGTCCAAGAGGGGGGAATTCTGTCACCTGGGGGACACCAGGGACCACCCAAATGCCCCCCCCGGGGTCTCCCAGAGCTCTCCCTGGAGCTGAGGATGGATTGAGCTGCTCCAGGGTGTGGGGAATGTCTGTTGGAATTCCCACTGGAGTTTGGGGAATGGCAGCTTGGCCAGGAGAAAAGGATTCCCAGATTATCCCCAGCTCCAGGAACAGGGAAGGGGGATCGGGCTCTGCTCCCAGGGAACAGGGACAGGATGAGGGGAAACGGCCCCAAGTTGTGCCAGGGGAGGTTTATTTGGGATATTGGGGAAAAATCCCTCCTGGGAAGGGCAAGAGGGGTCCAAGAGGTGGGAATTCTGTCACCTGGGGGACACCAGGGACCACCCAAATGCCCCCCCCGGGGTCTCCTGGAGCTCTCTCTGGAGCTGAGGATGGATTGAGCTGCTCCAGGGTGTGGGGAATGTCTGTTGGAATTCCCACTGGGAATTTGGGGAATGGCAGCTTGGCCAGGACAAAACCACTCCCAGATTGGGATATTGGCTAAAATCCCTCCTGGGAAGGGCAAGAGGGGTCCAAGAGGGGGGAATTCTGTCACCTGGGGGACACCAGGGACCACCCAATTGCCCCCCCGGGGTCTCCCAGAGCTCTCCCTGGACTCCAGGATGGATTGAGCTGCTCCAGGGTGTGGGGAATGTCTGCTGGAATTCCCACTGGGAATTTGGGGAATGGCAGCTTGGCCAGGAGAAAAGTATTCCCAGATTATCCCCAGCTCCAGGAACAGGGAAGGGGGATCGGGCTCTGCTCCCAGGGAACAGGGACAGGATGAGGGAAAAGGCCCCAAGTTGTGCCAGGGGAGGTTTATTTGGGATATTGGGAAAAATCCCTGCTGGGAAGGGCTGCCCTGCCCTGGATCCCCATCCCTAGGGGGGGGATGGAGCATCCCTGGGGAGGGGGCACTTGGGGACAGGGGGCAATGGTTGGACTCGGTGGGCTCTGGGGGGTTTTCCAACCTCAACAATTCCGTGATTCCATGGGTTTAACTCCCTCTGGAGCTCCCAGCACGGGAAACACCCCTGAAAGAGGAGCTCAGCTCCAGGGCTCCCACAGTGGTCGCTCCTCATCCCACCCCTCACCCCAGTTCTTCGAATCCCTGTGGATCCAGAGCCCCCCTTGGGACCCTTCCAGCTGCCCAGGATTCCCACAGAAGGGCTTTCCCAAGGCTGGAGCTGCAGCTCCCGAGCCCACCCGGCCTCCAGGGCTTCCTGCATCCAGCTGCTCCCACTGGGGAGCAGGAGGGACCAGGGGCTGCATCCCGGGGCCACAGGCAGCTCATGGAGCCTTGGGATGGGATGGGTTGGGTGGGAAGGGACCTTAAAGGTCATTTAATTCCAGGGCAGGGACACCTCCCACCATCCCAGGGGGATCCAACCTGCCCTGGGACACTCCCAGGGATCCAGGGGCAGCCACAGCTCCTCTGGGAATTCCATCCCAGCCCCTCCCCACCCTCCCAGCCAGGAATCCCTTCCCACTCTCCCCCCTAACCCTGGGAAGCCATTCCCTGGGTGCTGTCCCTCCAGCCCTTGTCCCCAGTCCCTCTCCAGCTCTCCTGGAGCCCCTTCAGGCCCTGGAAGGGGCTCCAAGGTCTCCCTGGATCCTTCCCCTTCTCCAGGGGAACATTCCCAGCTCTCCCAGCCTGGCTCCAGGAGCCTCCCAGCTCACAAGGTGACCCCTCCTCGGGACACTCCTGCCCAAACTGGGGACCAGCAGCTTCCCAGTGGGATGAGGAGCATTCCCTGGCCAGGGGAACCCTCCAGCTGGCCTGGGAGGAGAATATCCCAGTGATTTGTGTCCACTCTTGCCCTTCCCAGCAGGGATTTTCCCCAATATCCCAAATAAACCTCCCCTGGCACAGCTTGGGACCTTTTCCCCTCATCCTGTCCCTGTTCCCTGGGAGCAGAGCCCGATCCCCCTTCCCTGTTCCTGGAGCTGGGGATAATCTGGGAATACTTTTCTCCTGGCCAAGCTGCCATTCCCCAAACTCCCAGTGGGAATTCCAGCAGACATTCCCCACACCCTGGAGCAGCTCAATCCATCCTGGAGTCCAGGGAGATCTCTCTGAGACCCATGGGGGGCATTTGGGTGTTTCCTGGTGTCCCCCAGGTGACAGAATTCCCACCTCTTGGACCCCTTTTGCCCCTCCCAGGAGGGATTTTTCCCAGTATCCCAAATAAACCTCCCCTGGCACAACTTGGGGCCTTTTCCCTCATCCTATCCCTTGTTCCCTGGGAGCAGAGCCCGATCCCCCTTCCCTGTTCCTGGAGCTGGGGATAATCTGGGAGTGTTTTTGTCCTGGCCAAGCTGCCCTTCCCCAAATTCCCAGTGGGAATTCCAACAGACATTCCCCACACCCTGGAGCAGCTCAATCCATCCTGGGGTCCAGAGAGAGCTCTGGGAGACCCCAGGGGGGCAATTGGGTGGTCCCTGGTGTCCCCCAGGTGACAGAATTCCCACCTCTTGGACCCCTCTTGCCCTTCCCAGCAGGGATTTTCCCCAATATCCCAAATAAACCTCCCCTGGCACAACTTGGGGCCTTTTCCCCTCGTCCTGTCCCTGTTCCCTGGGAGCAGAGCCCGATCCCCCTTCCCTGTTCCTGGAGCTGGGGATAATCTGGGAGTGGTTTTGCCCTGGCCAAGCTGCCATTCCCCAAATTCCCAGTGGGAATTCCAGCAGACATTCCCAACACCCTGGAGCAGCTCCATCCATCCCCCAGGGATGGGGATCCAGGGCTGGGCAGCCCCTTCCCAGGAGGGATTTTCCCCCAATATCCCAGGGGCTTCCCAGGAGCCTCTGGATGGCCGGGAAGAGGAGGCCCCACATTCCCTGTGGCTCCCAGTCCATCCCAGTCCATCCCAGTCCATCCCAGTCCATCCCAGTCCACCCCAGTGGCCGTTACCATGGCGATGGTGGTGCAGGTGTGGAAGAGGACGGTGAAGTCGGGCTCCTCCAGGCCTTTCTTCAGCCCCTTCAGCCCCTCCACCGTCTCATCCCTGTGGTCCCGGGAGAAACCTGAATCCAGAAGGAAAGAATTCCTCAGGTTCCCGCCCAAAAAATGCTCAAAAAATCCCAAAGAGACAAAAATCCCAAAGAGACAAAAATCCCAAAGAGACAAAAATCCCAAAGGGGACAAAAATCCCAAAGAGACAAAAATCCCAAACGGGACAAAAATCCCAAAGAGACAAAAATCCCAAAGGGGACAAAAATCCCAAAGAGACAAAAATCCCAAAGGGGACAAAAATCCCAAAGGGGACAAAAATCCCAAGGGGACAAAAATCCCAAAGAGACAAAAATCCCAAAGGGGACAAAAATCCCAAAGGGGACAAAAATCCCAAACGGGACAAAAATCCCAAGGGGACAAAAATCCCAAAGGGGACAAAAATCCCAAAGAGACAAAAATCCCAAAGGGGACAAAAATCCCAAACGGGACAAAAATCCCAAATGGGACAAAAATCCCAAAGAGACAAAAATCCCAAAGGGGACAGAAATCCCAAGGGGACAAAAATCCCAAAGGGGACAAAAATCCCAAGGGGACAAAAATCCCAAAGGGGACAAAAATCCCAAAGAGACAAAAATCCCAAAGGGGACAAAAATCCCAAGGGGACAAAAATCCCAAGCCAGGGGACCCTTTCCAGGTCTGGGATTCCCTGGAACTCCTCTTGGGATGGCTGGAATGAGATGACCTTTTAAGGCTCATTCCAGCCCCAAATCCCACTTCTGGGATTCCCTGGAACTTCTTTCGGGATGGTTGGAATGAAATGATCTTCAAGGCTCATTCCAGCCCCAAATATTCTGGGATTTCCTGGAATTCCTTGGGATGGGTGGAATGAGATGATCTTCAAGGCTCATTCCAGCCCCAAATATTCTGGGATTCCCTGGAATTCCTCGGGATGGCTGGAATGAGATGATCTTTAAGGCTCATTCCAGCCCCAAATCCCAGGTCTGGGATTCCTTGGAACTCCTCTCGGGATGTCTGGAATGAGATGATGTTTTAAGGCTCATTCCAGCCCCAAATCCCAGTTCGGGGATTCCCTGGAATTTCTTTCAGGATGTCTGGAATGAGATGATCTTTAAGGCTCATTCCAGCCCCAAATCCCAGTTTGGGGATTCCCTGGAACTCCTCTTGGGATGGCTGGAATGAGATGATCTTTAAGGCTCATTCCAGCCCCAAATCCCAGGTCTGGGATTCCCTAGAACTTCTTTCAGGATGGTTGGAATGAAATGATCTTCAAGGCCCATTCCAGCCCCAAATCCCAGTTTGGGGATTCCCTGGATCTGCAGGAAGCTCCCCCGCTGCCCGAACCATCCGAGGGGCAGCACTGACCTCTCCTGGCCTGGATCCTGGCCTGGCTCAGGAACAGGGTGGCCAACAGGGCCAGGGAAGTGATTTTTTCCTGGTGAGGCCACCCCTGGAGTGCTGTGTCCAGTTCTGGGCCCTCAGCTCAGGAAGGACATGGAGGGGCTGGAGCAGGGCCAGAGGAGAGCAACGAGGCTGGGGAAGGGTCTGGAGCACAATTCCCATGAGGAGAGGCTGAGGGAGCTGGGGGGGCTCAGCCTGGAGAGGAGGAGGCTCAGGGGAGACCTCCTCACTCTCTGCAACTCCCTGCCAGGAGGGGGGAGCCAGGGGGGGGTTGGTCTCTTTTCCCATCAGCAAGACAAGAGGGCTGGGTCTGGAGCTGTGCCAGGGGAGGTTTAGGTTGGATATCAGGAAGAATTTCTTTCCAGAGAGGGTGATCAGCCCTTGGAATGGGAGGGGGTGGATTCTCCATCCCTGGAGGTGTTTAAGGACAGACTGGATGTGGCATCAGTGCCATGGGCTGGGAACCACGGCGGGGTTGGATCAAGGGTTGGACTGGATGATCTCAGAGGTCTTTTCCAACCTGGTTGATTCTCTGATTCTATAATTTTGTGATTCTCTGATTATTCTGATTCTGCCCCTGGACTCAGCGCTGGTGAGGCCACCCCTGGAGTGCTGTGTCCATTCTGGGCCCTCAGCTCAGGAAGGACATGGAGGGGCTGGAGCAGGGCCAGAGGAGAGCAACGAGGCTGGGGAAGGGACTGGAGCACAATTCCTGTGAGGAGAGGCTGAGGGAGCTGGGGGGGCTCAGCCTGGAGAGGAGGAGGCTCAGGGGAGACCTCCTCACTCTCTGCAACTCCCTGACAGGAGGGGGGAGCCAGGGGGGGGTTGGTCTCTTTTCCCATCAGCAAGACAAGAGGGTTCAGTCTCCAGCTGTGCCAGGGGAGGTTTAGGTTGGATATCAGGAAGAATTTCTTTGCAGAGAGGGTGCTCAGCCCTTGGAATGGGCTGCCCAGGGAAGGGGTGGATTCTCCATCCCTGGAGGTGTTTAAGGACAGACTGGATGTGGCATCAGTGCCACGGGCTGGGAACTGTGGTGGTGGTGGATCAAGGGTTGGACTTGATCTCAGAGGTCCTTTCCAACCCCTCTGATTCTGTGATTCTCTGATTCTCTGATTCTCTGATTCTCTGATTCTCTGATTCTATGATAAGCTGAACTGCACTGCAGCAGCCCATGAACCCAGGTATGCAGCAGAGAGAGAGAGAGAGGGAGAGATCACACAGCAGCAGAAGAGCAAGGACTCAAAGCTACTTTCTTGGACTTCATGAGGAGGAGAGACTGCAACAAACAACTGGAGCTTGGTGAGGGGGGAGAGTTCAGGAGCCCAGAACACTCCCACAGCAAACTGTGTTACATATCAGCCTTGGAAAAGCTGCTCCTGGACTAAAGCAGTTAAAAGGAGGGGCTTGAAAGGACTGACTGATAGAAATGTTATATATATATATGTGCTTTTAGTTTGTACAGTATATTTGTGTAAATAAATGTAAATACTTCCCCCTTCCCCTACAGAAGCCTCTGGCCTGGAAATTTCTCTCTCTTTGGGGCGCTGGGATAAATTGTGGGAAGGGGGCAGGGGGTGGGGGGGGGGGAGAGGCCTGGAAATTGGATTTTGGATTTCTAAAGTGGCTCCAGCTGCCAGACCCACCTTCGTAGCAGAGCTGGATGTAGAGCAGGGAGTGGACACAGTCCACGGAGCGCAGGCGGACGCCGGCCAGGGAGTCGGAGCAGCGCGGGGAGAACAGGGCCAGGAGCAGGCTCAGGTTGTAGAAGGGGGTCACAGTCTGGGCAGGGGGACACAAAGAAGGCTCAGGGGGGACATTCCAGAGGCTGGGAATGCCCTGGAGGGGGGAGCTGAGGGCTCGAACTCACGCTGACGTTGAGCTTGCTCAGGTAGAATTCCAGCAGGGAAGCGCTGAGCTCCACAGCCCGTTCCCGCTCCTGTTCCCGGGGGGACTTGATCCAGGGGCCCAAGTGCTGGGGGAGGAGAGGGGGATTGGGGAATTAGGGAATTTTTCAGGTTGGGAAAGCCCTCAGAGCCCACAGAGTCCAGTTTTCCCCTCATTGCTGTGTCCTGAAACGCTGCATCCACAGGGATGGAGAATCCCCTCCCAAGGATGGAGAATCCCCTCCAAGGATGGAGAATTCCCCCCCCCAGGGATGGAAAATCCCCCCTGGGCAGCCCCTTCCAGGAGGGATTTTTCCCAAGATCCCAAATAAACCTCCCCTGGCCCAGCTTGGGGCCGTTTCCCCTCGTCCTGTCCCTGTTCCCTGGGAGCAGAGCCCGATCCCACCTGGATCCACCCTCCTGTCCCCCTGGATTCCCTCTGATCCCCCCCTTTTCTCCAGGCTGAGCCCCCCCAGCTCCCTCAGGAGTTCTCCAGACCCTTCCCAGCCCCGTTCCCATCCCTGGCCACGCTCCAGCCCCTCCATGATCCCTCTTTCCTTCCCAATCCCACCGGGATGGTCACCTCAGGACACCCAGCCCTGCCCCTGTCCCCAAGTGCCCCCTCCCCAGGGATGCTCCATCCCCCAGGGATGGGGATCCAGGGCTGGGCAGCCCTTCCCAGCAGGGATTTTTCCCCAATATCCCAAATAAACCCCCCCAAATCCCGGGAGAACCCACTGCAAACATGTCCTGGAGCCCGTGGGGTGTCAGGTTCCTGTGCAGGAGGCTCTTGAGCAGGTCCTTCAGGGCACTGAGGGTGTCCCCATAGAGCACCTGAGGAGGGGAAATCATGGAATCAGGGGGTTGGAAAAGCCCTCAGGCACAACCAATCCCCCCCCCCCACGGAATCCCGGAGGGAATTCCGTCCTTCTCTCCCGCTGGGGGCCAAGAAACCCTTTGAAAACTCCCAGAATGGCTGGGAAGGTTCCTGAAAAATCACAGGATCACCAAATCAGGGCAGGGTTTGGGTTCCAGGGACCTCATTCCAGCCCCAAATCCCAGGTCTGGGATTCCCTGGAACTCCTCTTGGGATGGGTGGAATGAGATGATCTTCAAGGCTCATTCCAGCCCCAAATCCCAGTTTGGGGATTCCCTGGAATTCCTCTTGGGATGGCTGGAATGAGATGATCTTTAAGGCTCATTCCAGCCCCAAATCCCAGGTCTGGCATTCCCTGGAACTCCTCTTGGGATGGGTGGAATGAGATGATCTTTAAGGGATGGCTGGAGATGATCTTTAAGGCTCATCCCAGCCCCAAATCCCAGGTCTGGGATTCCCTGGAACTCCTTTCAGGATGGGTGGAATGAGATGATCTTTTAAGGTTCATTCCAGCCCCAAATCCCAGTTTGGGGATTCCCTGGAATTTCTTTCAGGATGGCTGGAATGAGATGATCTTTAAGGCTCATTCCAGCCCCAAATCCCAGGTCTGGGATTCCCTGGAACTCCTCAGGATGTCTGGAATGAGATGATCCTTAAGGCTCATTCCAGCCCCAAATCCCAGTTTGGGGATTCCCTGGAATTCCTCTTGGGATGGGTGGAATGAGACAATCTTTTAAGGCTCATTCCAGCCCCAAATCCCACTTATGGGATTCCCTGGAATTCCTCTTGCGATGGTTGGAATGAGATGATCTTTAAGGCTCATTCCAGCCCCAAATCCCAGTTTGGGGATTCCCTGGAACTCCCCTTGGGATGGTTGGAATGAGATGATCCTTAAGGCTCATTCCAGTCCCAAACATGGGATTCCCTGGAACTCCTCAGGATGGGTGGAATGAGATGATCTTTAAGGCTCATTCCAGCCCCAAATCCCAGTTTGGGGATTCCCTGGAACTCCTCTTGGGATGGGAGGAATGAGATGATCTTTAAGGGATGGCTGGAATGAGATGATCTTTAAGGCTCATCCCTCCCCACGGGCAGGGATAAGACGCTTCCTCTTCCTTTCCAGGATTAATTTCAAGCTAAACTCCCCCCCAAAACACCCCAAACAAACCCACCAGAGCTTGCCAGGCCTGGAAAGGAGGAGGGAATGCTGATTAATTCCCATTTCCAGGGCCCAGATGCTTCCAGAGCCCCGGGGCTGCCCCCAAACCCTGACACGGCGTCCGGAGCCACCCGGCAGCCGCAGCAGCTTCATTAGCGGCGGGTTAATTGCCCCTCATTAAGGGAGCCGGGGCCCGGCTGGGGAGCAGCTGCTGCCTCTGGAGCAGTCAGGGATGGGAATTGGCCCCGCGGGGTTTTCCAGGATCGTTGGATTCTCCCCGCCGGGAGTTCGCGTTCCCCTTGGGAGGGGGAGCTCCTGTTTCCCTCTGGGTCTCCAGATGGAAAAGGGAAAAGTGGGAAAAGGGGAAAAGGGGGCGGCTGGATGGAAAACGGGGGGATCCCGGTGGATTTTGGGGATGAGGGAGATGATGGGATGCGGGTCCTGCCCCAAAACAGCGTCCTGGGGAGGGGGGGTGTGAGCAGAGCTGCGGCCCCAGGACACGGCACCACAACCCCCCGGCTCTGCATCCCAACATTCCTGAGGGATGGGGGCTGGGATGGAATTCCCAGAGGAGCTGTGGCTGCCCCATCCGTGGGAGTGTCCCAGGGCAGGTTGGATCACCCTGGGATAGTGGAAAAGTGTCCCTGCCCACGGCAGGGGGTGGGAATCCTGCAATCCTGCAATCCCGCAATCCCACCCCAACTCCTGCAATCCCACCCCAACTCCTGCAATCCCACCCCAACTCCTGCAATCCCAAAACCTGCAATCCCAAATCCTGCAATCCCAAATTCCTGCAATCCCACCCCAACTCCTGCAATCCTAACTCCTGCAATCCCACCCCAATTCCTGCAATCCCACCCCAACTCCTGCAATCCCACCCCAACTCCTGCAATCCCACCCCAACTCCTGCAATCCCACCCCAATTCCTGCAATCCCACCCAAATTCCTGCAATCCCACCCAACTCCTGCAATCCCACCCCAATTCCTGCAATCCCAAACTCCTGCAATCCCACCCCAACTCCTGCAATCCCACCCCAAATCCTGCAATCCCAAATCCTGCAATCCCAACTCCTGCAATCCCACCCAACTCCTGCAATCCCAAATCCTGCAATCCCAACTCCTGCAATCCCAAATTCCTGCAATCCCACCCCAACTCCTGCAATCCCACCCCAACTCCTGCAATCCCACCCCAATTCCTGCAATCCCACCCAACTCCTGCAATCCCACCCCAACTCCTGCAATCCCACCCCAACTCCTGCAATCCCACCCCAATTCCTGCAATCCCACCCCAACTCCTGCAATCCCACCCCAACTCCTGCAATCCCAAATTCCTGCAATCCCACCCCAACTCCTGCAATCCCACCCCAAATCCTGCAATCCCAAATCCTGCAATCCCAACTCCTGCAATCCCACCCCAACTCCTGCAATCCCACCCCAATTCCTGCAATCCCACCCCGACTCCTGCAATCCCACCCCGACTCCTGCAATCCCACCCCAACTCCTGCAATCCCACCCCAACTCCTGCAATCCCACCCCAACTCCTGCAATCCCAAACTCCTGCAATCCCACCCCAATTCCTGCAATCCCAACAATTCCTGCAATCCCACCCCAACTCCTGCAATCCCACCCCAACTCCTGCAATCCCACCCCAATTCCATCAATCCCACCCCAATTCCTGCAATCCCACCCCAATTCCTGCAGCTCAGCCAGTGGGACTTGAGGAAGGAGGAGGGAATGGAGGAATATCCCCCTGGAAATTGGGGATACTGGGATCAGGGGTTAGGCCAGGCCTGGGAATCCTTTTCCACCCTCTGGGCTCACACTTGGTCATTCCTTGGGATGGGAAGGGGACGGGGGGATGGCTTCAAACTGGGAAAAGGGGAGGTTTCCACGGGATATTGGGAAGGGATTCCTGGCTGGGAGGGTGGGGAGGGGCTGGGATGGAATTCCCAGAGGAGCTGTGGCTGCCCCTGGATCCCTGGGAGTGTCCCAGGGCAGGTTGGATCCCCCTGGGATGGTGGGAGGTGTCCCAGCCCCTGGGATGATCCCGAAGGTCCCTTCCCACCCAAACCACCCAGGAATTCCCCCCGAATTCCACACGGGGGGGGTCTGTGCTCCCTGCATTCCCACCCCTCGGGAATCCCACCTGGTTTTCCAAGGAATGTCCCCCGTTGTCCTGCTCCAGAGGGGGCAGGGCCAGCACACTGGCCAGGCAGGTGTCCAGCAGCTCCGTCCGGTCCGGGTCACTCAGGGGGGGCTCCAGGGGGCTGATCCCGGGATAAGGAAGGAAAACATGGATGCACCCGGGAAGGAGGGGTGGGATCCCCCCATTCTGGTTTTGGTGGGAAGCAGGAAGAGCGTTCCCGGGATGTCAGTCAGGATCTCTGGGATCTTGGGAATATTTGGAGCTGGAGCAACTCAGGATCTCTGGGATCTTGGGAATATTTGGAGCTGGAGCAGCTCAAGATCCCTGGGATCTTGGGAATATTTGGAACTGGAGCAGCTCAGGATCTCTGGGATCTTGGGAATATTTGGAACTGGAGCAGCTCAGAATCCCTGGGATCTTGGGAATATTTGGACCTGGAGCAGCTCAGGATCTCTGGGATCTTGGGAATATTTGGAGCTGGAGCAGCTCAGAATCAGGATCTCTGGGATCTTGGGAATATTTGGAACTGGAGCAGCTCAGAATCAGGATCTCTGGGATCTTGGGAATATTTGGAACTGGAGCAGCTCAGGATCTCTGGGATCTTGGGAATATTTGGAGCTGGAGCAGCTCAGGATCTCTGGGATCTTGGGAATATTTGGAACTGGAGCAGCTCAGGATCCCTGGCATCTTGGGAATATTTGGAACTGGAGCAGCTCAGAATCAGGATCTCTGGGATCTTGGGAATATTTGGAACTGGAGCAGCTCAGGATCTCTGGGAACTTTGGGAATATTTGGAACTGGAGCAGCTCAGAATCCATGGGATCTTGGGAATATTTGGAGCTGGAGCAGCTCAGAATCAGGACCTCTGGGATCTTGGGAATATTTGGAACTGGAGCAGCTCAGAATCAGGATCTCTGGGATCTTGGGAATATTTGGAACTGGAGCAGCTCAGGATCTCTGGGATCTTGGGAATATTTGGAGCTGGAGCAGCTCAGGATCTCTGGGATCTTGGGAATATTTGGAACTGGAGCAGCTCAGGATCCCTGGCATCTTGGGAATATTTGGAACTGGAGCAGCTCAGAATCAGGATCTCTGGGATCTTGGGAATATTTGGAACTGGAGCAGCTCAGGATCTCTGGGAACTTTGGGAATATTTGGAACTGGAGCAGCTCAGAATCCATGGGATCTTGGGAATATTTGGAGCTGGAGCAGCTTAGGATCTCTGGGATCTTGGGAATATTTGGGACTGGAGCAGCTCAGAATTAGGATCTCTGGATCTTGGGAATATTTGGAACTGGAGCAGCTCAGAATTAGGATCTCTGGATCTTGGGAATATTTGGAACTGGAGCAGCTCAGAATCAGGATCTCTGGGATCTTGGGAATATTTGGAACTGGAGCAGCTCAGAATCTCTGGGATCTTGGGAATATTTGGAACTGGAGCAGCTCAGAATCCCTGGGATCTTGGGAATATTTGGAACTGGAGCAGCTCAGGATCTCTGGGATCTTGGGAATATTTGGAACTGGAGCAGCTCAGGATCCCTGGGATCTTGGGAATATTTGGGACTGGAGCAGCTCAGGATCTCTGGGATCTTGGGAATATTTGGAAATGGAGCAGCTCAGGATCTCTGGGATCTTGGGAATATTTGGAGCTGGAGCAGCTCAGAATCTCTGGGATCTTGGGAATATTTGGAACTGGAGTAGCTCAGAATCAGAATCTCTGGGATCTTGGGAATATTTGGAACTGGAGCAGCTCAGGATCTCTGGGATCTTGGGAATGTTTGTGACTGGAGCAGCTCAGAATCTCTGGGATCTTGGGAATATTTGTGACTGGAGCAGCTCAGGATCCCTGGGATCTTGGGAATATTTGGGACTGGAGCAGCTCAGAATCAGAATCCCTGGGATCTTGGGAATATTTGGGACTGGAGCAGCTCAGGATCTCTGGGAACTTTGGGAATATTTGGAACTGGAGCAGCTCAGAATCAGGATCTCTGGGATCTTGGGAATATTTGTGACTGGAGCAGCTCAGAATCAGGATCTCTGGGATTTTGGGAATATTTGGAACTGGAGCAGCTCAGGATCTCTGGGGTCTTGGGAATATTTGGAACTGGAGCAGCTCAGAATCAGGATCTCTGGGATCTTGGGAATATTTGGGGCTCAGGAGGAAGCTCCACGGAATCCTCAGCTCTGCTGGGCATGGGAATGTTGGGAGCACTGGGAAAACTGGGGGGGAAAGGTGGGAAAGCACCAGAGCCCCTGGTTTGAGCCTTGGGGCTGTGTCAGGGAATCAGGGAATCATGGAATTGTGGAAGGACTGACCAGAGGGAGGAACTGGAGAGGGAGGGGAGGGGAAGGGAAAAGGGAAAGGGGAAAGGGAAAGGGGAAGGGAAAAGGGGAAGGGAAAGGGAAAGGGAAAAGGGGAAGGGAAAGGGGAAGGGAAAGGGGAAGGGAAAGGGGAAAGGGGAAGGGAAAAGGGAAAAAGGGAAAGGCAAAGGGAAAGGCAAAGGGGAAGGGAAAATGGGAAGGGAAAAGGGGAAGGGAAAAGGAAAGGGGAAGGGGAAAAGGGAAAGGCAAAGGGAAAAGGTAAAGGGGAAGGGAAAGGGGAAGGGGAAAAGGGAAAGGGAAAAAGGGAAGGGAAAAGGGAAAGGGAAAAGGGGAAGGGAAAAGGGGAAGGGGAAAAGGAAAGGGAGAGGGAAAAGGGGAAGGGTAAAGGGGAGGGGTAAAGGGGAAGGGAAAAGGGGAAGGGGAAAAGGAAAGGGAGAGGGAAAAGGGGAAGGGAAAAGGGAAGGGGAAAAAGGAAAGGGAAAGGCAAAGGGGAAGGGAAAGGAGAAGGGAAAAGGGAAAGGGAAGGGAAAGGGAAAAGGGAAGGAGAGGGAGATGGAGAAGGGGAAAGAGGGAAAAGAGAAGGAGGAAAAGGGAAGGGGGAAAAGGGAAGAAGGTGGAGAAGGGAAGAAGAAAAGAATCCCCTGAGTGGGAAGGGACCCACGAGGATCATCCAAATCCAACTCCTGCCCCTGCACAGGACAATCCCCGGATCCCACCCTGTGCCTGAGAGCCCTTGGGGACATCTGGGGACAGTTGGGGACATTTGGGGTCATCTGGGGACATCTGGGGTCATCTGGGGGCATTTGGGGACATTTGGGGACATCTGGGGACATCTGGGGACCTTTGGGGACATCTGGGGACCTTTGGGGTCATCTGGAGTCATCTGGGGACAGCTGGGGACATCTGGGGTCATCTGGGGACATTTGGGGTCACCTGGGGACATTTGGGGCCAGCTGGGGACATCTGGGGCCAGCTGGGGACATTTGGGGTCATTTGAGAACATCTGGGGACATCTGGGGACATTTGGGGTCATCTGGGGACATCTGGGGACATCTGGGGACAGCTGGGAACAGTTGGGGACATCTGGGGACAGTTGGGGTCATCTGGGGACATTTGGGGCCAGCTGGGGCCATCTGGGGACAGTTGGGGACATCTGGGGACATCTGGGGTCATCTGGGGACATCTGGGGACATCTGGGGTCAGCTGGGGACATTTGGGGTCATCTGGGGTCATCTGGGGACAGCTGGGGACATCTGGGGACATCCGGGGACATTTGGGGACAGCTGGGGACATCTGGGGACATTTGGGGACAGTTGGGGTCATTTGGGGACATCTGGGGACATTTGGGGACATCTGGGGACAGTTGGGGTCATCTGGGGACATTTGGGGACATCTGGGGTCATCTGGGGACATCTGAGGACATCTGGGGTCATCTGGGGACATTTGGGGTCATCTGGGGTCATCTGGGGACATTTGGGGACATCTGGGGACATCTGAGGACAGCTGGGGACATCTGGAGACATCTGGGGTCATCTGGGGTCATCTGGGGACATCTGGGGACATTTGGGGTCATCTGGGGTCATCTGGGGACATTTGGGGACAGCTGGGGACATCTGGGGTCATCTGGGGACATTTGGGGTCATCTGGGGTCATCTGGGGACAGCTGGGGACATCTGGGGACATCTGGGGACATTTGGGGACAGTTGGGGACAGCTGGGGTCATCTGGGGACATCTGGGGACATTTGGGGACATCTGGGGACAGTTGGGGACATCTGGGGACATTTGGGGACAGTTGGGGTCATTTAGGGACATCTGGGGTCATTTGGGGTCATCTGGGGACATCTGGGGACATTTGGGAACATCTGGGGACATCTGGGGCCAGCTGGGGACATCTGGGGCCAGCTGGGGACATTTGGGGACATCTGGGGACAGTTGGGGTCATCTGGGGCTATCTGGGGTCATTTGGGGTCATCTGGGGACATCTGGGGACAGTTGGGGACATTTGGGGTCATCTGGGGACATCTGGGGACATCTGGGGACAGTTGGGGTCATCTGGGGACATTTGGGGTCATCTGGGGACATCTGGGGACATCTGGGGACAGTTGGGGACATCTGGGGACTTCTGGGGACAGCTGGGGACATCTGAGGACAGCTGGGGCCATCTGGGGCCATCTGGGGCCATCTGGGGCCATCTGGGGACATTTGGGGACATCTGGGGACATTTGGGGTCATCTGGGGACATTTGGGGACATTTGGGGACATCTGGGGTCATCTGGGGACATTTGGGGACATTTGGGGCCAGCTGGGGCCATCTGGGGACATTTGGGGCCATCTGGGGTCATCTGGGGACATCTGGGGTCATCTGGGGACAGCTGGGGACATCTGAGGACAGCTGGGGCCATCTGGGGCCATCTGGGGCCATCTGGGGACATCTGGGGACATCTGGGGATATCTGGGGACAGTTGGGGACAGCTGGAGACATCTGGGGACATCTGGGGACATCTGGGGACATCTGGGGACAGTTGGGGTCATCTGGGGCCATCTGGGGACATCTGGGGACATCTGGGGACATTTGGAGACATTTGGGGACATCTGGGAACATCTGGGAACATCTGGGGCCAGCTGGAGACATTTGGGGACATCTGGGGACATCTGGGGTCATTTAGGGCCATCTGGGGACATCTGGGGACAGCTGGGGACAGCTGGAGACATTTGGGGACATTTGGGGACATTTGGGGACATTTGGGGTCATCTGGGGACAGCTGGGGGCATTTGGGGACATCCAGGGACATTTGGGGACATCTGGGGTCATTTGGGGTCATCTGGGGACATCCAGGGACAGTTGGGGACATCTGGGGTCATTTGGGGTCATCTGGGGACATCTGGGGCCAGCTGGGGACATTTGGGGACATCTGGGGCCAGCTGGGGACAGCTGGGGACATCTGGGGACATTTGGGGACATCTGGGGACATCTGGGGACAGTTGGGGACATCTGGGGACTTTTGGGTTCATCTGGGGACATCTGGGGACATCTGGGGACATTTGGGGACATCTGGGGACAGTTGGGGTCATCTGGGGACATCAGGGGACAGCTGGGGTCATCTGGGGTCATCTGGGGTCATCTGGGGACATTTGGAGACATTTGGGGACATCTGGGAACATCTGGGGTCATTTAGGGTCATCTGGGAACATCTGGGGCCAGCTGGGGACAATTGGGGTCATCTGGGGACATCTGGGGACATTTGGAGACATTTGGGGACATCTGGGGTCATCTGGGGACATTTGGGGCCATCTGGGGTCATCTGGGGCCAGCTGGGGACATCTGGGGACATTTGGGGTCATCTGGGGTCATCTGGGGACATTTGGGGTGATCTGGGGACATTTGGGGACATCTGGGGTCATCTGGGGACAGCTGGGGACATCTGGGGACATTTGGGGACATCTGGGGACATTTGGGGCCATCTGGGGCCAGCTGGGGACCTTTGGGGCCATCTGAGGACATCTGGGGCCATCTGGGGACATCTGGGGCCATCTGGGGTCATCTGGGGACATTTGGGGCCAGCTGGGGACATTTGGGGACATTTGGGGACATCTGGGGACATCTGGGGACAGCTGGGGTCATCTGAGGACATCTGGGGACATTTGGGGACATCTGGAGTCATTTGGGGCCAGCTGGGGACATCTGGGGCCATCTGGGGCCATTTGGGGACATTTGGGGACATTTGGGGCCATCTGGGGACCTTTGGGGTCATTTGGGGACCATTTGGGGCCATCTGGGGCCATCTGGGGCCATTTGGGGCCAGGTGGGGATCGGGGCCGTGCTCGGTGGGCGCGGCAGCCCCGGGATTCCCGCCGGGAATTGGGGGGGGACAGAGGGCCAAGGATACACGAGGTGGGTGCAGGTGATCAGGGCGCGCTGGCGCAGCGGCGTCCGCAGCCTGCCCGGGGGCTCCGCCCGGATGAATTCCTGCGGGGAACCACCGGGGGGCACTTCCAGGGGCAATTCCAGGGATGGCCAGGGATGGCCGGGCCTGTCCCGCCCCGGCACAGCCACCTGTGTCCCCAGGTGTCCCCAGGACCCTCCCAGTGCCCCCCAGGACCTTCCCAGTGCCCCCCAGGACCCTCCCAGTGCCCCCCAGGACCTTCCCAGTGCCCCCCAGGACCCTCCCAGTGCCCCCCAGGACCTTCCCAGTGCCCCCCAGGACACTTCCAGTGCCCCCCAGGGCCCCTCAAAGCTCTCCTGGTACCACCCAGGACTCTCTCAGGGCCCCCCAGGACCCTCCCAGTGCCCCCCAGGGCCCCCCAGTGCCCCCCAGGACCCTTCCAGTGTCCCTCAGGACCCTTTCAGAGCCCTCCTGGTGTCCCCCAGTGCCCTCCAGGACCATCCCAGTGCCCCCCAGAACTCCTCAAAGCTCTCCAGGACCCTCCCAGTGTCCCCGAGGACCCTCCCAGTGCCCCCCGGGACCCTCCCAGTGCCCTCCAGGACCCTCCCAGTGCCCTCCAGGACCCTCTTAGTGTCCCCCAGTGCCC
The DNA here is from genome assembly GCF_025592945.1 of Manacus candei. NCBI lineage: Eukaryota > Metazoa > Chordata > Aves > Passeriformes > Pipridae > Manacus > Manacus candei. The sequence goes on from NW_026138275.1 coordinate 84,467, forward strand.
CTCAGAGCTCTCCTGGTGTCCCCCAGTGTCCCCCAGGCCCCTCCCAGTGCCCTTCAGGACCCTCTCAGTGCCCTCCAGGACCCTCTTGGTGTCCCCCAGTGCCCTCCAGGACCCTCCCAGTGCCCCCCAGTGCCCCTCAGAGCCCCCCAGGACCCTCCCAGTGTCCCCCAGGACTCCTCAAAGCCCTCCAGGTACCACCCAGGACCCTGCCATTGCCCCCCAGGACCCTCCCAGTGCCCCTCAGGACCCTCCCAGTGCCCCCCGGGACCCTCCCAGTGCCCTCCAGGACCCTCTTAGTGTCCCCCAGTGCCCCTCAAAGCTCTCCTGGTACCACCCAGGACTCTCTCAGGGCCCCCCAGTGCCCTCCAGGACCCTCCCAGTGCCCCCCAGGGCCCCTCAGAGCCCTCCTGGTGTCCCCCAGTGCCCCCCAGGACCCTCCCAGTGCCCCCCAGGACCCCTCAGAGCCCTCCCAGTGTCCCACAGGACCCTCCCAGTGCCCTCCAGGACCCTCCCAGTGCCCCCCCGGACTCCTCAAAGCTCTCCAAAACCCTCCCAGTGCCCCCAAGGGCCCCCCCAGTGCCCCCCAGGACCCTCCCAGTGCCCTCCAGGACCCCCCTAGCGCCACTCAGGACCCTTCCAGTGTCCCTCAGGACCCTTTCAGAGCCCTCCTGGTGTCCCCCAGTGCCCTCCAGGACCATCCCAGTGCCCCCCAGAACTCCTCAAAGCTCTCCAGGACCCTCCCAGTGTCCCCCAGGACCCTCCCAGTGCCCCCCGGGACCCTCCCAGTGCCCCCCGGGACCCTCCCAGTGCCCTCCAGGACCCTCCCAGTATCCCTCAGGACCCTCTCAGTGCCCCCCAGGACCCTCCCAGTGCCCCCCAGGACCCTCCCAGTGCCCCCCGGGACCCTCCCAGTGCCCTCCAGGACCCTCCCAGTATCCCTCAGGACCCTCTCAGTGCCCCCCAGGACCCTCCCAGTGCCCCCCAGGACCCTCCCAGTGCCCTCCAGGACCCTCTTAATGTCCCCCAGTGCCCCTCAGAGCTCTCCTGGTGTCCTCCAGTGCCCCCCAGGACCCCTCCAGTGCCCCCCAGGACTTTCTTAGTGTCCCCCAGACCCTCCCAGTGCCCCCCAGGACCCTCCCAGTGCCCCCCAGCACCCCTCAGAGCCCTCCAGGACCCTCTCAGTGCCCCCCAGGACCCTCCAGTGCACCCTCAGGACCCTCCCAGTGCCCTCCAGGACCCTCCCAGTGCCCTCCCGGACTCCTCAAAGCTCTCCAAAACCCTCCCAGTGCCCCCAAGGGCCCCCCCAGTGCCCCCCAGGACTCTCTCAGTGCCCCCCAGGACTCTCTCAGTGCCCCCCAGGACCCTCCCAGTGTCCCCCCAGGACCCTCCCAGTGCCCTCCAGGACCCTCCCAGTGTCCTCCAGGACCCTCCCAATGCCCTCCAGGACCCTCTCAGTGCCCTCCAGGACCCTCCCAGTGCCCCCCAGAACTCCTCAAAGCCCTACAGGACCCTCCCAGTATCCCTCAGGACCCTCCCAGTGCCCTCCAGGACTCTCTCAGGGCCCCCCAGGACCCCTCAGAGCCCTCCTGGTGTCCCCCAGTGCCCCCCAGGACCCTCCCAGTGCCCTCCACTGCCCCCCAGGACTCTCCTAGTGCCCTCCAGTGCCCTCCAGGACCCTCCTAGTGCCCCCCAAGACCCTCCCAGTGCCCTCCAGTGCCCTCCAGGACCCTCCCAGTGCCCCCCAGAGCCCCCCAGGACCCTCCCAGTGCCCTCCAGGATCCTCCCAGTGCCCCTCAGAGCTCTCCTGGTGTCCCCCAGTGTCCCCAAGGACCCTCCCAGTGCCCCCCAGGACCCCCCCAATGCCCCCCAGTGCCCTCCAGGACCCCCCAGTGCCCTCCACTGCCCCCCAGGACCCTCCCAGTGTCCCCCAGTGCCCCCAGAACCCTCCCAATGCCCTCCAGGACCCTCCCAATGCCCCCCAGTGCACTCCAGGACCCTCCCAGTGCCCTCCAGGACCCTCCCAGTGCCCTCCAGCGCCCCCAGGACCCCTCCAGTGCCCCCCAGGACCCTCCCAATGCCCCCCAGTGCCCTCCCAATGCCCCCCAGTGCACTCCAGGACCCTCCCAGTGCCCTCCAGGACCCTCCCAGTGCCTTCCAGTGCCCCCCAGGACCCCTCCCAGTGCCCCCGAGGACCCCTCAGAGCCCTCCCAGTGTCCTCCAGGACTCCTCAAAGCTCTCCAGGACCCTCCCAGTGCCTCTCAGGACCCCCCCAGTGTCCCCCAGGACACTCCCAGTGCCCTCCAGTGCCCCCCAGGACCCCCCCAGTGCCCCCCAGTGCCCTCCAGGACCCTCCCAGTGCCCCCCAGTGCCCCCCAGTGCTCCCCCCCAGCGCCCCCCGGGCCTCCCTCACCACCATGTGGGCGACGAGCTCGGCCTTGCGGGCGAGGACGAAGCCGGGCGGGCCCTTCCCGCGGGCCACGGCCTGGCACAGCATGGCCAGGCTGCGGATCAGGCACAGCTTCAGCGTCAGGTCCTGCGGGGACGGCCACCATGGCAACGGGGACAACCGGAACCGGCGCCATGGCAACGGGGACACCCAACCGGAACCGGAACCATGGCAACGGGGACACCCGGAACCGGAACCGGCCAGCGGTCGCCATGGCAACGGGGACACCCAACCGGAACCGGCCCCACCATGGCAACGGGGACACCCAACCGGAACCGGCCCCGCGGTCGCCATGGCAACGGGGACAACCGGAACCGTCGCCATGGCACCGGGGACACCCAACCGGAACCGGCCCCACCATGGCAACCGGGACACCCGGAACCGGAAAAGGCCCGCGGTCGCCATGGCACCGGGGGCACCCGGAACCGGACCCGGCCTCGCGGTCGCCATGGCAACGGGGACAACCGGAACCGGAACCGTCGCCATGGCAACGGGGACACCAAGAACCGGAAACGGTCCGCGGTCGCCATGGCAACGGGGACACCCCAGAACCGGGCCTGCGGTCGCCATGGCAACGGGGACCCCCTGGACCCATCCACATGGCAATGGGAATTCCCTGGATCCATCCCCATGGCCGCCATGGCAACGGGGACACCCGGAACCATCCCCACGGTTGCCATGGCAACAGGGATTCCCTGGATCCAGCCCCACGGTCGCCATGGCAACGGGGACACCCCCGGATCCATCCCCATGGTTGCCATGGCAACGGGGACACCCCCTTCCCGGACCCATCCCAACTTTCCAGGAGGTGTGGGGATAATTTTTTTTGGCATTTAATTATTCATTATTATTATTAATTGGCCATTAATTATTTATTCGTCATTTATTCGGAATTATAAAAGTATTAATTAATTTATTAATTTAATATTTATTAATTTAACAAGAATTAGAATTAGTAATTTTATTATTTAAGAGTTATTATAAATAGATTATTATTTATGAATAATACTTATCAAAGTATTTACAGTTTGATAATAATTATAATTAATAATTTTATTTAATAATTCTTATAAATATACTGTGAGTTATTTATTAATAATTTATTAATACTTATCAAAGCATATATTTATATTTATAGTGTAATAAGAATCAGAATAGCAATTTTATTATTTAATGATTATTATAAATAGGCTAATAATTATTTCTTAATAATTTATTAAGAATTATTAAAGTATTAATTTATAGTTTAATAAGAATTAGAATTAGTAATTTTATTATTTAATAATAATTATATTATATTATATTACATTATATTATATTATATTGAGTAAATATTATAAAATTATGGAAATGAAGTGTAAATTATCGAAATTAAAATAATGGTTGTTATTATTGTTATTGCTGCTATTATATTATTATTACTTTTACTGTTACTATCACTATTATTATTATATTATAACAATATATAAAAATATATTGTCATAATATTGCATTATAATAGTTATATGTTATAATAATAATAATATTTGTTTTATAATACCATAATTTATAATATTTATTATATATTTAATTATATAATTATAAATATATAATTGAATATTTAGTTTAATTAATTAAAATAAATAATGTAATGTATAATAGTAATAAATAATAATAAATAATAATAAAGAATAATAATGAATAATTAATCGTATCAACAAAAAAGTAATAATAATAACAATAACAATAACAATAACAATAACAATAATAACAATAATAATAATAATAATAATAATAATAATAATAATAATAATTCCAGGGGTTAGATCCCAGCTCTGGGAATTGTTAGTGCAGGGGAGCGTTGGTGGAGCCCCAAAAAAGCCCAAAAAGTAGATTAATTAAAGTGGGAATATGAACAGGAAGGGACTTAAATGGAAATGGAAATGGGGTTGGAAATTAAATATAATGTATGGGGGAAAAAAGGATTGAAAAGGAATAAAAAATGGAAAAATAAGGAATAAAGAATAAATGAAAAATAAAGATTGGAGTAAGGAATGAAAAATAAAAAGGAGAAGAAAAATAAAAAGAAGAAAACTAAAAAGAAGAAGAAAAATAAAAACAAGAAGGAAAATAAAATAAAAAGAAGAAGAAAAATAAAAAGAAGAAGAAAAATAAAAAGAAGAAGAAAAATAAAAACAAGAAGGAAAATAAAATAAAAAGAAGAAGAAAAATAAAAAGAAGAAGAAAAATAAAAAGAAGAAGAAAAATAAAAAGAAGAAAAATAAAAGGAAGAAGAAAAATAAAAGGAAGAAGAAAAATAAAAAGAAGAAGGAAAATAAAAAGAAGAAGAGAAATAAAAAGAAGAAAAATAAAAAGAAGAAGAAAAATAAAAACAAGAAGGAAAATAAAAAAAAGAAAAAAAACAAAAACAAGAAAATTAAAAACAAAATGAAGAAAAACAAAAACGAAAAGAAGAATAACAAAAACCAGAAGAAAAACAAAAACCAGAAGAAAATAAAAAGAAAAACCAGAATAAAATTAAAACCAGAAGAAAAATAAAAAACAAAACCCAGAAGAAAAACAAAAACCAGAAGAAAAATTAAAAAAAAAGGGAAGAAAAATAAAAAAGAAATACAAATAAAATACAAACAGGGCTATGGAGATAAATAAAGACTGAAAGTCAAACGAAAAGTAAAATTAAAAAATAAAAAAAAAAATATAATATGATCCTCCAGCTCCCCCCAATCCCACCAGGAAGTTCTTTCCCAATCCCACCAGGAAGTTCTTTCCCAATCCCTCTCTCCTGGGAGTTTTGGTACCGCTTAGGGAACGATCCCAGTGTGGAAAAACCAAGTCTTTCCCTATCCCACCAGGAAGTTCTTTCCCAATCCCACCAGGAAGTTCTTTCCCAATCCCACCAGGAAGTTCTTTCCCAATCCCACCAGGAAGGTCTTTCCCAATCCCACCAGGAAAGTCTTTCACAATCCCACCAAGAAATTCTTTCCCAATCCCACCAGGAAGGTCTTTCCCAATCCTTCTCTCCTGGGAGTTTTTGGGATCACTTAGGGAACGATCCCAGCATGGAAAAACCAAGCCTGGGGTGAGGAGCAGGTCCCCCTCCTCCAGCTCCCCCCAATCCCTCCAGCAAGTTCTTTCCCAATCCCACCAGGAAGTTCTTTCCCAATCCCACCAGGAAGTTCTTTCCCAATCCCACCAGGAAATTCTTTCCCAATCCTTCTCTCCTGGGAGTTTTGGGGTCACTTAGGGAATGATCCCAGTGTGGAAAAACCAAGTCTTTCCCAATCCCACCAGGAAGTTCTTTCCCAATCCCACCAGGAAGTTCTTTCCCAATCCCACCAGGAAATTCTTTCCCAATCCCACCATGAAGTTCTTTCCCAATCCCACCAGGAAGGTCTTTCCCAATCCCACCAGGAACTTCTTTCCCAATCCCACCAGGAACTTCTTTCCCACTCCCACCAGGAAGGTCTTTCCCAATCCCACCAAGAAATTCTTTCCCAATCCCACCAGGAAGTTCTTTCCCAATCCCACCAGGAAGTTCTTTCCCAATCCCTTCCCTGCTGGGAGTTTTGGGACCACTTAGGGAACGAACCCAGCAGGGAAAAAACCTGAGAATCCCAGGGTGAGGAGCAGTAGCTTCCCCCAGATCCCACCAGGAAGTTCTTTCCCAATCCCACCAGGAAGTTCTTTCCCAATCCCACCAGGAAGGTTTTTCCCAATCCCACCAGGAAGTTCTTTCCCAATCCCATCAGGAAGTTCTTTCCCAATCCCTTCTCTGCTGGGAGTTTTTGGGATCACTTAGGGAACAATCCCAGCAGGGAAAAAACCTGGGAAGCCCCAGGGTGAGGAGCAGCTCCTCCCAATCCCACCAGGAAGTTCCTTCCCAATCCCTCTCTGCTGGGAGTTTTGGGACCACCAGGAAGTTCTTTCCCAATCCCACCAGGAAGTTCTTTCCCACTCCCACCAGGAAGTTCTTTCCCAATCCCACCAGGAAATTCTTTCCCAATCCCACCAGGAAGTTCTTTCCCAATCCCACCAGGAAGTTCTTTCCCAATCCCACCAGGAAGTTCCTTCCCAATCCCTCTCTGCTGGGGGTTATGGGACCACCATGAAGTTCTTTCCCAATCCCACCAGGAAGTTCTTTCCCAATCCCACCAGGAAGTTCTTTCCCAATCCCACCAGGAAGGTCTTTCCAATCCCACCAGGAAGTTCTTTCCCAATCCCACCAGGAAGGTCTTTCCAATCCCTCCAGGAAGTTCTTTCCCAATCCTTCTCTGCTGGGAGTTTTTGGGATCACTTAAGCAACGATCCCAGTGTGTAAAAACCAAGTCTTTCCCAATCCCACCAGGAAGTTCTTTCCCAATCCCACCAAGAAATTCTTTCCCAATCCCACCAGGAAGTTCTTTCCCAATCCCACCAGGAAGTTCTTTCCCACTCCCACCAGGAAGGTCTTTCCCAATCCCACCAGGAAGAGGCAGAGAGAGAGAGAGAGAGAGGAGCCAGGGAAGAGCAGAGCAGAGCAAGCGCCTCTCACTCACTCACGCTGTACCTTGGTCTCTACTTTTATCCCCAGAACCTGAACAAGTGGGGGAAAAAACACTGTTAGGGACACAGGAACACACAGGATCCATCCAGGGATCCGCTCCTGGCTGCTCCCAGAAAAGGGGGGAGCTCACCTTGGTGTGGAAGTACTGGAAGATGTTCCTCAGGATGTCGGCCTCGACGCGGGGCAGGATGAGCTCGCGGGGCGCGGCCGCGGCCACGTGCCCGTAGCACAGGATGAGGGTGCTCTTGATCTTCTCCACCTCCGTGTCACTCCGGTCCTGAGGGGATGGGAAAGAGGGAAGCAGGTTGGAGATGTCGGCACCCGGAGGAAACGTGGTGTCATGGGTTGAAATTGGCCCCCCCCGAGAGTCAGAGGTGATGGGTGCCAGGGCAGCGTTCCCTGGAGGGCCAACCACCCCTCGTCTTGTTCGCTTCTGCTCGAAATCACATATACATTGTGGTAGTTTGGTCTGGGCCTTCCTTGGTGACCGGTTTGTAACCAAGGAAGGGCCCAGATTTACCCGGTGTTCCCTACGATTTTTACATAAGCCAGGGTATAAGAAGAAAAGAGGAGAGGTTTTTGCCCCTCTTTCCTTCTGGCAGCTTTGGAGGTGCAGGTTTTCCTGCTGTTGAGTCTGTCGGGTTGGGGAGTGAGGCCTGGTAAGGCCTGGTGAGGCCTAGTGAGGCCTGGTAAGGCCTAGTGAGGTGTAGTGAGGCCTAATGAGGCCTGGTAAGGCCTAGTGAGGCCTGGTAAGGCCTAGTGAGGCCTAGTGAGGCCTGGTGAGGCCTGGTGAGGCCTGGTGAGGCCTAGTGAGGCCTGGTAAGGCCTAGTGAGGTGTAGTGAGGCCTAATGAGGCCTGGTAAGGCCTAGTGAGGCCTGGTGAGGCCTAGTGAGGCCTGGTAAGGCCTAGTGAGGTGTAGTGAGGCCTAGTGAGGCCTGGTAAAGCCTTGTTGACCTTGGAAGACAGAGGTTGCCGGCGGTCATTCCAGCGCGACTCTCCGTTGTCCAAAGGAGAGTAGTAAGATAGTTTTTTGCTAATTTCTTTTAGTTGCTAGATATTGGGCTACTGATCGGGATATATATATATATATATATATATATATATATATATATATATTTTATTTTGGTTTTGTTCCTTTTCCCTTCCCCCTTCCTCTTCCCTTGTGAAACTGTATATATATTTCAGTTGTATATAACTGTAATATAAGTGTAAATATATTTATATATATCGCTTTAGCTGTCTCTCTCTCGTTTCGGTTTTATTGGTTGTTTTTTCCCTCTTCTCCCTGAGGTTTTGGAGGGGGGGGGTGAAACAGGAGGCCAAGCCCAAAAGAGTTAACTAAGAAATTTGGGCCTGCTAACGAGTTACCAACATCCTAAACGAGCTGTGCTCGTTCTGTTCTACTTTACTGGACCAAAGCTTAAGAGAATAGTACAAGAACATGTAATAGGCCTAGAGGTGATAAATTAGAAATGCAGTAGGATCAGGTAGACCTTTGAATAGAAGAAATAGGCCGGGAGCCAGGGCTTTCTCCAAGCTTCAGTGAGTGGGTCAAGAACAAGGGAAGAGAAGGAAGGTCAAGCTGAGGAAGATGAGTTGAAGCCCCCAGAGCCACGGAGGAAGAGTGGAAGTACCCTCAGGATTGAGGGCCAAGAGAAACACCGCCCCAAGCCCCGCCTGAGCTCCACCTATACTCTGCCTATTAATAATATGCATAGATAGATGTTGTAATCACTTGAATATGCATTTAATCACAGCTGAAGATTGTATAAAAATGCTGATTTTGTGTGAAGCCTTGGAGCAAGTTTGGCCAGCGTGAGCTGGCTGGCTCCCAACATTGAATAAACAAATACCTGGCTGCTTAAAGATTAAAAAGTCTCTGAGCAGTTACTCAGACTGATTTTTCAGATAAAAATCATATGTACGTATAAAAATATATTCATATAAAAATCATATCTACGTATAAAAAATCATATATACGTATAAAAATATATACATATAAAAATCATATATACGTGTAAAAATATATACATATAAAAATCATATATACGTGTAAAAATATATACATATAAAAATCATATATATATATATAAAAATATATACATATACGTGTAAAAATACATACATATAAAAATCATACATACGTATAAAAATATACATATAAAAATCATATATACATGTAAAAATCATAAATACGTATAAAAATATATACATATAAAAATCATATGTACATGTAAAAATATATACGTATAAAAATCGTATATACGTGTAAAAATATATACATATAAAAATCATATATATGTATAAAAATATATACATATAAAAATCATATGTACAAATAAATATATATACATATAAAAATCATGGAACTGTGGGATAGGAGGGTGTTCCTGTGCTCACACCCATCACTGAACTGTGACATAGGAGGGTGATCCATCCCTCAGGATTCCTTCCCTTATGATCCCAGCCCTGATAATCCTATCCCTGAGGATCCATCCCCTCATGTTCCCATCCCTGAGGATCCATCCCTGAGGATCCCACCCCTGAAGATCCCATCCCTCATGATCCATCCCTGATGATCCATCCCTGATAATCCATCCCTGATAATCCCATCTCTGATTATCTCATCCCTGATGATCCATCCCTGAGGATCCATCCCTCATGATCTCATCCCTGATAATCCCATCCCTCAGGATCCATCTCTCATGATCCATCCCTCATGATCCATCCCTCATGATCCATCCTTGATAATCCCATCCCTGATGATCCATCCCTGATGATCCATCCCTGAGGATCCATCCCTGACGATCCATCCCTGACGATCCATCCCTGACGATCCATCCCTGAAGATCCCACTCCTGAGGATCCCATCCCTCATGATCCCACCCTTCATGATCCATCCCTCATGATCCCATCCCTCATGATCCCATCCCTGATGATCCATCCATGATAATCCCATCCCTCATGATCCATCCCTGATAATCCCACCCCTGATGATCCATCCCTCATGATCCATCCCTGATGATCCATCCCTCATGATCCATCCGTGAGGATCCATCCCTGATGATCCATCCCTGATGATCCATCCCTAAGGATCCATCCCTGAGGATCCATCCCTGACCCTCTGGCTCTCTCTCCTCTCTCCCACAGATCTGTGCTCCCCTGATGATCCATCCCTGATGATCCATCCCTGATTATCTCATCCCTGATAATCCCACCCCTGATGATCCATCCCTCATGATCCCACCCCTCATGATCCATCCCTGAGGATCCATCCCTCAGGATCCATCCCTCAGGATCCCTTCCCTCATGATCCATCCCTCATGATCCCATCCCTGAGTATCCATCTCTGATGATCTCATCCCTCATGATCCATCCCTGATGATCCCATCCCTGATAATCCCATCCCTGATGATCCCTCCCCTCATGATCCATCCCTCAGCATCCCATCCCTCATGATCCCAGCCCTTATTTCCCACTCCAGCTCCCTTCCCAGGGCCGGAGGGTCCCCATCCCAGCAGGATCCCCCTCGGCTCTCACCTTGAAGATGCTGAAGAGCCCCACGGATTTCTTGAACACGTCAGACCTCACAAAGTCCTCCAGCTTGGCCAAGGTCTCCTCCAGGTGATTCATGGCACAGATCCCGAAGCAGGAAGCCAGTCCCTGAGGGAAGGAGGGGGGAAAAAAACCCTCATTAACAGCCCAATTAATTGGGCAGCCCCAGCTGACCCTCCCAGAGCCCGTTTATGGCTTTAATTCCCGAGGGAATTCCGGGCACAAGGACACCGTGACAGGGTGGGATGTGGAGAGGCAGGCACAGCTCCCAGTGGGAAGGTGGGAATGGGGTGGGATGGGCAGGTCCTGCTGGGCTGGGAATCCATAAACAGTTTATCCAGGAGAGGCACCAGATGGAATGGGATGAGCTGGAGCAGAGCCAGGAAGAGCAGCTGAGGGGGGAGAGCTGGGAATGGGCAAAAGGGAGAGCTGGGAATGTTCACCTGGAGAAGGGGAAGGATCCAGGGAGACCTTGGAGCCCCTTCCAGGGCCTGAAGGGGCTCCAGGAGAGCTGGAGAGGGACTGGGGACAAGGGCTGGAGGGACAGCACCCAGGGAATGGCTTCCCAGGGTTAGGGGGGAGAGTGGGAAGGGATTCCTGGCTGGGAGGGTGGGGAGGGGCTGGGATGGAATTCCCAGAGGAGCTGTGGCTGCCCCTGGATCCCTGGGAGTGTCCCAGGGCAGGTTGGATCCCCCTGGGATGGTGGGAGGTGTCCCTGCCCGTGGCAGGGGGTGGGATGAGGCTTTTAAAGTCCCTTCCCACCCGAACCATCCCAGAATTCCACGCTTTTAGCAGGGACAGGAAAAGGGATGACGGGTTTAAACTTGGAAAAAGGGGAGATTCAGGCCAGAGAAAAGGAGTTTTTCGTGCTGAGGGTGGTGGGACACCCGGAACAGGCTGCCCAGAGAGGTGCCAAACTGGATCACGGGACAGGGAATGGCTCAGCTTGGAAAATCCCCCCGAGCCCACCCAGCCCTGCCCATGTCCCCAAGTGCCCCCTCCCCAGGGATGCTCCATCCCCCAGGGATGGGGATCCAGGGCTGGGCAGCCCTTCCCAGCAGGGATTTTCCCAATATCCCAAATAAACCTCCCCTGGCCCAGCTTGGGGCCGTTTCCCCTCGTCCTGTCCCTGTTCCCTGGGAGCAGAGCCCGATCCCACCTGGATCCACCCTCCTGTCCCCCTGGATTCCCTCTGATCCCCCTTTTCTCCAGGCTGAGCCCCCCCAGCTCCCTCAGGAGTTCTCCAGACCCTTCCCAGCCCCTTTCCCATCCCTGGACACGCTCCAGCCCCTCCATGATCCCTCTTTCCTTCCCAATCCCACCGGGATGGTCACCTCAGGACACCCAGCCCTGCCCAGGCCAGCCCTGCCCATGTCCCCCCAAGTGCCACCTCCCCAGGGATGCTCCATCCCCCAGGGATGGGGATCCAGGGCTGGGCAGCCCTTCCCAGCAGGGATTTTTCCCAAGATCCCAAATAAACCTCCCCCTGGAGGGAGAGCCCGGCATGGCAGGACCACCCTCCACGTCCCACCTGGCACGTCTGGCACCGATTCCTCACCTCCCTCTCGGCCTCCTCCTGGTACCTGGCCGTCTCCAGGAGCTCCTGGAGCTGCTTCTGCACCAGCTCCTTGCTGGCACAGGCTCCCAGCGTGGTCCCAATGCATTTATACAGGAAATTCTGGAAAACCAATGGGAATGTGACCCTTTGGGACCCCCTGTAGGTGCCACGAGGTGGGTCTGACCAGGAAAAGCCTCAGGGCGACATTCCACGTCCAGCATTCCCTTCCTGGTGGTCCTCCTGGCCTCCCAGCTTCATTCCCAGCTGGATTTGCCCCTCCCAGGGCCTTCCCAAGCCTCACCTTTTCCAGGTGGGAGCCGTTGTAGCAGCTCAGCTGGCGGCACATCTCGGTCACCAAGGGGCAGCTCCAGGCGTTGTCCGGCACGGCCGCCAGGCTGTCCTGCAGGAACTGCATCCCAAAAAACCCCTCAGCATCCCCAAAAACCCCCAGCATCCCAAAAAAACCCTCAGCATCCCAAAAAAAACCCCAGCATCCCCAAAAAAAACCCCAGCATCCCAAAAAAACCCTCAGCATCCCAAAAAAAACCACAGCATCCCAAAAAAACCCTCAGCATCCCAAAAAAACCCCAGCATCCCAAAAAAACCCAGCTCCCGGCACCACAGACTCCCACAGCCCCAGGGAAAGCTGCTGGACCTTTGGATTCCCACCAGGAATGTCTTAGAAAGCTCCTGGACCTTTGGATTCTCACCTTGGATCCCCATGGAAAACTCCTGGGCCTTTGGATTCTCACCCTGGATCCCTTGGAAAGCTCCTGGACCTTTGGATTCTCACCCTGGATGTCTCATGGAAAGCTCCTGGACCTTTGGATTCTCACCCTGGATGTCTCATGGAAAACTCCTGGACCTTTGGATTCTCACCCTGGATTCCTTGGAAAGCTCCTGGACCTTTGGATTCTCACCCTGGATGTCTCATGGAAAGCTCCTGGACCTTTGGATTCTCACCCTGAATTCCTTGGAAAGCTCCTGGACCTTTGGATTCTCACCCTGGATGTCTCATGGAAAGCTCCTGGACCTTTGGATTCTCACCCTGGATGTCTCATGGAAAGCTCCTGGACCTTTGGATTCTCACCCTGGATTCCTTGGAAAGCTCCTGGACCTTTGGATTCTCACCCTGGATGTCTTGGAAAACTCCTGGACCTTTGGATTCTCACCCTGGATGTCTTGGAAAACTCCTGGACCTTTGGATTCTCACCCTGGATGTCTTGGAAAGCTCCTGGACCTTTGGATTCTCACCCTGGATGTCTCATGGAAAACTCCTGGACCTTTGGATTCTCACCCTGGATCCCTTGGAAAGCTCCTGGACCTTTGGATTCTCACCCTGGATGTCTCATGGAAAGCTCCTGGACCTTTGGATTCTCACCCTGAATTCCTTGGAAAGCTCCTGGACCTTTGGATTCTCACCCTGGATGTCTTGGAAAGCTCCTGGACCTTTGGATTCTCACCCTGGATGTCTCTTGGAAAACTCCTGGACCTTTGGATTCTCACCCTGGATGTCTTGGAAAACTCCTGGACCTTTGGATTCTCACCCTGGATGTCTTGGAAAACTCCTGGACCTTTGGATTCTACCCTGGATGTCTTGGAAAACTCCTGGACCTTTGGATTCTCACCCTGGATGTCTCATGGAAAGCTCCTGGACCTTTGGATTCTCACCCTGGATGTCTCATGGAAAACTCCTGGACCTTTGGATTCTCACCCTGGATGTCTTGGAAAACTCCTGGACCTTTGGATTCTCACCCTGGATCCCTTGGAAAGCTCCTGGACCTTTGGATTCTCACCCTGGATGTCTCATGGAAAACTCCTGGACCTTTGGATTCTCACCCTGGATTCCTTGGAAAGCTCCTGGACCTTTGGATTCTCACCCTGGATTCCTTGGAAAGCTCCTGGACCTTTGGATTCTCACCCTGGATGTCTTGGAAAACTCCTGGACCTTTGGATTCTCACCCTGGATGTCTTGGAAAGCTCCTGGACCTTTGGATTCTCACCCTGGATGTCTCTTGGAAAACTCCTGGACCTTTGGATTCTCACCCTGGATGTCTTGGAAAACTCCTGGACCTTTGGATTCTCACCCAGGATCCCCATGGAAAACTCCTGGACCTTTGGATTCTCACCCTGGATGTCTTGGAAAACTCCTGGACCTTTGGATTCTCACCCTGGATGTCTCATGGAAAGCTCCTGGACCTTTGGATTCTCACCCTGGATGTCTCATGGAAAACTCCTGGACCTTTGGATTCTCACCCTGGATGTCTTGGAAAACTCCTGGACCTTTGGATTCTCACCCTGGATCCCTTGGAAAACTCCTGGACCTTTGGATTCTCACCCTGGATGTCTTGGAAAGCTCCTGGACCTTTGGATTCTCACCCTGGATCCCCATGGAAAGCTCCTGGACCTTTGGATTCTCACCCTGGATGTCTCATGGAAAACTCCTGGACCTTTGGATTCTCACCCTGGATGTCTTGGAAAACTCCTGGACCTTTGGATTCTCACCCTGGATGTCTCATGGAAAGCTCCTGGACCTTTGGATTCTCACCCTGGATGTCTCATGGAAAACTCCTGGACCTTTGGATTCTCACCCTGGATCCCTTGGAAAACTCCTGGACCTTTGGATTCTCACCCTGGATGTCTCATGGAAAACTCCTGGACCTTTGGATTCTCACCCTGCATCCCTTGGAAAGCTCCTGGACCTTTGGATTCTCACCCTGGATGTCTCATGGAAAGCTCCTGGACCTTTGGATTCTCACCCTGGATGTCTTGGAAAACTCCTGGACCTTTGGATTCTCACCCTGGATGTCTTGGAAAACTCCTGGACCTTTGGATTCTCACCCTGGATGTCTCATGGAAAACTCCTGGACCTTTGGATTCTCACCCTGGATGTCTCATGGAAAACTCCTGGACCTTTGGATTCTCACATTGGATCCCTTGGAAAACTCCTGGACCTTTGGATTCTCACCCTGGATGTCTCATGGAAAACTCCTGGACCTTTGGATTCTCACCCTGGATGTCTTGGAAAGCTCCTGGACCTTTGGATTCTCACCCTGGATGTCTTGGAAAACTCCTGGACCTTTGGATTCTCACACTGGATGTCTCATGGAAAGCTGATGGACCTTTGGATTCTCACCCTGGATGTCTTGGAAAGCTCCTGGACCTTTGGATTCTCACCCTGAATTCCTTGGAAAGCTCCTGGACCTTTGGATTCTCACCCTGGATCCTCATGGAAAACTCCTGGACCTTTGGATTCTCACCCTGGATCCCTTGGAAAACTCCTGGACCTTTGGATTCTCACCCTGGATCCCCTTGGAAAACTCCTGGACCTTTGGATTCTCACCCTGGATGTCTCATGGAAAACTCCTGGACCTTTGGATTCCCACCCTGGATGTCTCATGGAAAACTCCTGGACCTTTGGATTCTCACCCTGGATGTCTTGGAAAGCTCCTGGACCTTTGGATTCTCACCCTGGATGTCTTGGAAAACTCCTGGACCTTTGGATTCTCACCCTGGATGTCTTGGAAAACTCCTGGACCTTTGGATTCTCACCCTGGATGTCTCATGGAAAACTCCTGGACCTTTGGATTCTCACCCTGGATGTCTCATGGAAAACTCCTGGACCTTTGGATTCCCACCCTGGATGTCTCATGGAAAACTCCTGGACCTTTGGATTCTCACCCTGGATGTCTTGGAAAACTCCTGGACCTTTGGATTCTCACCCTGGATGCCTCATGGAAAGCTCCTGGACCTTTGGATTCTCACCCTGGATGTCTCATGGAAAACTCCTGGACCTTTGGATTCTCACCCTGGATGTCTCATGGAAAACTCCTGGACCTTTGGATTCTCACCCTGGATGTCTTGGAAAGCTCCTGGACCTCTGGATTTTCAAGCTGGATCCCTTGGAAAACTCCTGGACCTTTGGATTCTCACCCTGGATCCCTTGGAAAACTCCTGAACCTTTGGATTCTCACCCTGGATTCCTTGGAAAGCTCCTGGACCTTTGGATTCTCACCCTGGATGTCTCATGGAAAACTCCTGGACCTTTGGATTCCCACCCTGGATGTCTCATGGAAAACTCCTGGACCTTTGGATTCTCACCCTGGATGTCTTGGAAAGCTCCTGGACCTTTGGATTCTCACCCTGGATGTCTTGGAAAACTCCTGGACCTTTGGATTCTCACCCTGGATGTCTTGGAAAACTCCTGGACCTTTGGATTCTCACCCTGGATGTCTCATGGAAAACTCCTGGACCTTTGGATTCTCACCCTGGATGTCTCATGGAAAACTCCTGGACCTTTGGATTCCCACCCTGGATGTCTCATGGAAAACTCCTGGACCTTTGGATTCTCACCCTGGATGTCTTGGAAAACTCCTGGACCTTTGGATTCTCACCCTGGATGCCTCATGGAAAGCTCCTGGACCTTTGGATTCTCACCCTGGATGTCTCATGGAAAACTCCTGGACCTTTGGATTCTCACCCTGGATGTCTCATGGAAAACTCCTGGACCTTTGGATTCTCACCCTGGATGTCTTGGAAAGCTCCTGGACCTCTGGATTTTCAAGCTGGATCCCTTGGAAAACTCCTGGACCTTTGGATTCTCACCCTGGATCCCTTGGAAAACTCCTGAACCTTTGGATTCTCACCCTGGATTCCTTGGAAAGCTCCTGGACCTTTGGATTCTCACCCTGGATGTCTCATGGAAAACTCCTGGACCTTTGGATTCTCACCCTGGATCCTCATGGAAAACTCCTGGACCTTTGGATTCTCACCTTGGATCCCTTGGAAAACTCCTGGACCTTTGGATTCTCACCCTGGATCCCTTGGAAAACTCCTGGACCTTTGGATTCTCACCCTGGATGTCTCATGGAAAACTCCTGGACCTTTGGATTCTCACCCTGGATGTCTTGGAAAGCTCCTGGACCTTTGGATTCTCACCCTGGATGTCTCATGGAAAACTCCTGGACCTTTGGATTCTCACCCTGGATCCTCATGGAAAACTCCTGGACCTTTGGATTCTCACCCTGGATCCCCTTGGAAAACTCCTGGACCTTTGGATTCTCACCCTGGATGTCTCATGGAAAACTCCTGGACCTTTGGATTCTCACCCTGGATCCCCATGGAAAACTCCTGGACCTTTGGATTCTCACCCTGGATGTCTCATGGAAAGCTCCTGGACCTTTGGATTCTCACACTGGATGTCTCATGGAAAGCTCCTGGACCTTTGGATTCTCACCCTGGATGTCTCATGGAAAACTCCTGGACCTTTGGATTTTCAAGCTGGATCCCCATGGAAAACTGATGGACCTTTGGATTCTCACCCTGGATGTCTTGGAAAACTCCTGGACCTTTGGATTCTCTCCCCAGTCAAGCAGAAGAAGCTCCTGGGATTCCTGGTTTTAACTTTCCCAGCTGGAATTGCACGTCCCGCCCCGTGCCAACCTCAATCTCCTTTTTCCAGAGCCAAAATCCAGGGAAAACCTGTTCCCCCTGGCCTCCCCCCAGCCCTCCCAGCACAGGGACCCTCACCTGCAGCAGCTTCTCCTCCCATTCCTGCTGGGCCAGGGACTTCTCCGTGTTCTCTAGGAGAGAGCACAGTGGGATACTGGTTACACTGGAGCCAGGCTGGGAGAGCTGGGAATGTTCCCCTGGAGAAGGGGAAGGATCCAGGGAGACCTTGGAGCCCCTTCCAGGGCCTGAAGGGGCTCCAGAAGAGCTGGAGAGGGACTGGGGACAAGGGCTGGAGGGACAGCACCCAGGGAATGGCTTCCCAGGGTTAGGGGGGAGAGTGGGAAGGGATTCCTGGCTGGGAGGGTGGGGAGGGGCTGGGATGGAATTCCCAGAGGAGCTGTGGCTGCCCCTGGATCCCTGGGAGTGTCCCAGGGCAGGTTGGATCCCCCTGGGATGGTGGGAGGTGTCCCTGCCCGTGGGAATGGATGTCACTGCTGCAATCCCACCCCAACTCCTGCAATCCCAACTCCTGCAATCCCACCCCAACTCCTGCAATCCCACCCCAATTCCTGCAATCCCACCCCAATTCCTGCAATCCCACCCCAACTCCTGCAATCCCACCCCAATTCCTGCAATCCCACCCCAACTCCTGCAATCCCACCCCAACTCCTGCAATCCCACCCCAACTCCTGCAATCCCACCCCAACTCCTGCAATCCCAAACTCCTTCAATCCCACCCCAATTCCTGCAATCCCACCCCAACTCCTGCAGCTCAGGCAACAGGACTTCAGGAAGGAGGAGGAAATCAAGGAATATCCCCCTGGAAATTGGGGATACTGGGATCAGGGGTTAGGCCAGGCCTGGGAATCCTTTTCCACCCTCTGAGCTCACACTTGGGCCTTCCTTGGGATGTTCCTGGTCACGGGACACAGGGAATGGCTTCAAACTGGAAAAGGGGAGGTTTCCACGGGATATTGGGAAGGGATTCCTGGCTGGGAGGGTGGGGAGGGGCTGGGATGGAATTCCCAGAGGAGCTGTGGCTGCCCCTGGATCCCTGGGAGTGTCCCAGGGCAGGTTGGATCCCCCTGGGATGGTGGGAGGTGTCCCTGCCCGTGGCAGGGGATGGGAGTGGATGATCCTGGAGTCATGGAATGGCTTGGGCTGGAAGGGACCTTGAGGATCACCCAGTTCCTCCACGACCTCGAAGGTCCTCCCAGCCCAGCCCATCCCGGGGTGACTCCAGTTTCCATCCATCCCACAGCAGGGACAAACCAGCCCTCAAATGTTCCCTGTCCTGCCCCCCACCCCTCAGGACTGACTGAATTGGTGGCACCAGGGGGATTAAATTCCTTATTAAAACAGGGAAAAGGCTCCTCAGGGAGCTTTGAACCACCGAGGGCCACCAGGACATGGGGAGTTCTCCTTGTTATTCCCAGAAACTTCCAGGAATTTGGGCATGTTGAGTCGAGCTGGGTCAGGAACTGGCTGAGGGTGGGCCTGGAGAGGGGTGGGGATGGAGCTGCATCCAGCTGGGATCCATCCCCAGGGGTGTCCCCAGGGATCAGGGGTGGGGATGGAGCTGCATCCAGCTGGGATCCATCCCCAGGGGTGTCCCCAGGGATCAGAGTTGGGCCCAGTCCTGTTTAATGTCTTTACTGATGATCTGGATGAGGGGATTGAGTGAACCATCAGCAAATGTGCAGGTGACACCGAGCTGGGGGGAGTGTGGATGTGCTGGAAGGCAGGAGGGCTCTGCAGAGGGACCTGGATGGGTTGGATCCATGGGCTGGTTCCAAGGGGATGAGGTTCAAGCAGGCCAAGGGCCGGGTCCTGCCCTTTGGCCACAACAACCCCTGGGGACAGAGGGGCTGGAGAGCAGCCAGGCAGGAAGGGAGCTGGGATTTGGGATGGGCAGGGAGCTGAACAGGAGCCAGAGTGTGCCCAGGGGGACAAGAAGGCCGATGGATCCTGGCCTGGCTCAGGAACAGGGTGGCCAACAGGGCCAGGGAAGTGATTCTGCCCCTGGACTCAGCGCTGGTGAGGCCACCCCTGGAGTGCTGTGTCCAGTTCTGGGCCCTCAGCTCAGGAAGGACATGGAGGGGCTGGAGCAGGGCCAGGGGAGAGCAACGAGGCTGGGGAAGGGACTGGAGCACAATTCCTGTGAGGAGAGGCTGAGGGAGCTGGGGGGGCTCAGCCTGGAGAGGAGGAGGCTCAGGGGAGACCTCCTCACTCTCTGCAACTCCCTGACAGGAGGGGGGAGCCAGGGGGGGGTTGGTCTCTTTTCCCAGGCAACTCTCACAAGACAAGAGGGCTGGGTCTGCAGCTGTGCCAGGGGAGGTTTAGGTTGGATATCAGGAAGAATTTCTTTGCAGAGAGGGTGCTCAGCCATTGGAATGGGCTGCCCAGGGAAGGGGTGGATTCTCCATCCCTGGAGGTGTTTAAGGACAGACTGGATGTGGCATCAGTGCCACGGGCTGGGAACCACGGCGGGGTTGGATCAAGGGTTGGACTGGATGGTCTTGGAGGTCCCTCCCAACCCAGCTGATTCTGGGATTCTATAATTCTGTGATTCTGTGATTCCCTGTTTCTGTGATTCTCTGATTCTGTGATTTTGTGACTGTGATTCTCTGATTCTGTGATTGTGAGTCTGTGATTCTGTGATTCTCTGATTCTGTGATTCTCTGATTCTATGACTGTGATTCTGTGATTGTGATTTTGTGATTCTCTGATTCTCTGATTCTATGACTGTGATTCTGTGATTCTGTGCGTCTGTGAGTCTGTGAGTCTGTGATTCTGTGAGTCTGTGATTCTATGACTGTGATTCTCTGATTCTCTGATTCTGTGATTCTGTGACTGATTCTCTGATTCTCTGATTCTATGACTGTGATTCTGTGATTCTATGATTCTCTGACTCTGTGATTCTGTGATTCTCTGATTCTCTGACTGTGATTCTGTGATTCTCTGATTCTGTGATTCTGTGATTCTGTGACTCTGTAATTCTGTGATTCTCTGATTCTATGATTCTGATTCTATGACTGTGATTCTATGATTCTGTGATTGTGATTCTGTGAGTCTGTGATTCTCTGATTCTGTGATTCTGTGACTGTGATTCTGATTCTGTGATTCTCTGATTCTGTGATTCTCTGATTCTATGATTCTCTGATTCTATGATTCTCTGATTCTGTGATTCTATGACTGTGATTCTGATTCTGTGATTCTGTGATTCTGTGATTCTGTGATTCTCTGATTCTCTGACTCTGTGATTCTGTGATTCTCTGATTCTATGACTCTGATTCTCTGATTCTATGATTCTGTGATTCTGTGATTCTCTGATTCTGTGATTCCGTGAGTCTGTGACTCTGTAATTCTGTGACTCTGTAATTCTGTGATTCTCTGATTCTCTGATTCTATGACTGTGATTCTATGATTCTGTGATTGTGATTCTGTGAGTCTGTGATTCTCTGATTCTGTGATTCTGAGAGTTTGAGTCTGTGATTCTCTGATTCTCTGATTCTATGACTATGATTCTGTGATTCTGTGACTGTGATTCTCTGATTCTGTGATTCTGTGACTGTGATTCTGTGACTGTGATTCTGTGACTGTGATTCTCTGATTCTGTGAGTCTGTGATTCTGTGATTCTCTGATTCTGTGAGTCTGTGATTCTGTGATTCTGTGATTCTGTGAGTCTGTGATTCTGTGATTCTGTGATTCTCTGATTCTGTGATTCTGTGATTCTCTGATTCTATCACTGTGATTCTCTGACTGTGATTCTGTGATTCTCTGATTCCGTGATTCTCTGACTCTCTGATTCTCTGATTTTGGAGAAGGTGACCCCAGGAGAAGCCCCTCCCTTCCTCACCTTCCAGGTGCTCCACCAGGAGGGGGATGCCCTTGTTCCAGAGCTGCTCCAGGGCGGGGTGGACGCTGCAGCGCAGCACGTGCAGCAGGCGCAGCGCGGCCGCGCCCCGGCCGTCCCCCACGTAGGGCTGGGAGGAGACCACCTGGAAAAGGGGACATGGGACAAGGGGTCAGTGCTGGGAAAGGCACATCCAGCTCAGCAGGGAAATGTGGGACAAAACACAGGAGTGGAAGTCGTGGAATCATCGAATGGTTTGGGTCGGGAGGGAGCGCAAAGAGCGTCTTGTCCCGTCGGCTCGTGGGCAGGGACAGCTTCCCCTGTCCCAGGCTGCTCCAAAACCCCTTCCAGCTTGGCCTTGGACACTCCCAGGGATGCCCCATGGAATATCACAGTGGTTTGGGTTGCAGGGGACTTTAAGGATCACCTGGTTCCAACCCCCTGCCATGGGCAGGGACAGCTTCCCCTGTCCCAGGTTACTCCCAAGCCCCATCCAACCTGGCCTTGGACACTCCCAGGGATGCCCCATGGAATCACAGAGTGGTTTGGGTCGGAGGGGACTTTAAGGATCACCTGGTTCCAACCAGGGACACCTCCCACCATCCCAGGGTGATCCAACCTGGCCTTGGACACCTCCCACCATCCTGGGTTGATCCAACCTGGCCTTGGACACTCCCAGGGATGCCCCAGGGAATATCAGAGTGATTTGAGTTGGAGGGGACTTTAAGGATCACCTGGTTCCAACCAGGGACACCTCCCACCATCCCAGGGTGATCCAACCTGGCCTTGGACACCTCCCACCATCCTGGGTTGATCCAACCTGGCCTTGGACAATCCCAGGGATGCCCCAGGGAATATCAGAGTGGTTTGAGTTGGAGGGGACTTTAAGGATCACCTGGTTCCAGCCAGGGACACCTCCCACCATCCTGGGTTGATCCAACCTGGCCTTGGACACCTCCCACCATCCTGGGTTGATCCAACCTGGCCTTGGACACCTCCCACCATCCCAGGCTGATCCAACCTGGCATTGGACACTTCCAGGGATGCCCCATGGAATATCAGAGTGATTTGGGTTGGAAGGGATTTTAAGGATCACCTGGTTCCAACCAGGGACACCTCCCACCATCCCAGGCTGATCCAACCTGGCCTTGAACACTCCCAGGGATGCCCCAGGGAATATCAGAGTGGTTTGGGTTGGAAGGGATTTTAAGGATCACCTGGTTCCAACCAGAGACACCTCCCACCGTCCTGGGTTGATCCAACCTGCCCTTGGACACTCCCAGGAGTGGTTTGGGTTGGAGGAGATTTTAAGGATCATCTGATTCCAACCCCCTGCCATGGGCAGGGACACATTTCCCTATCCCAGGTTGCTCCCAAGCCCCATCCAGCTTGGCCTTGGACACTTCCAGGGATGCCCCAGGGAATCACAGAGTGGTTTGGGTCAGAGAGGACTTTAAGGATCACCTGGTTCCAACCAGGAACACTTTCCCTTATCCCAGGTTGATCCAACCTGGCCTTGGGCACTCCCAGGGATGCCCCAGGGAATATCAGAGTGGTTTGGGTCGGAGAGGACTTTAAGGATCACCTGGTTCCAACCAGGGACACCTCCCACCATCCCAGGCTGATCCAACCTGGCCTTGGACACTCCTAGGGATGCCCCATGGAATCACAGAGTGGTTTGGGTTGGAGGGGATTTTAAGGATCACCTGGTTCCAACCACGGACACCTCCCACCATCCTGGGTTGATCCAACCTGGCCTTGGACACCTCCCACCATCCCAGGCTGATCCAACCTGGCATTGGACACTTCCAGGGATGCCCCATGGAATATCAGAGTGATTTGGGTTGGAAGGGATTTTAAGGATCACCTGGTTCCAACCAGGGACACCTCCCACCATCCTGGGTTGATCCAACCTGCCCTTGGACACTCCCAGGAGTGGTTTGGGTTGGAGGAGATTTTAAGGATCATCTGATTCCAACCCCCTGCCATGGGCAGGGACACATTTCCCTATCCCAGGTTGCTCCCAAGCCCCATCCAGCTTGGCCTTGGACACTTCCAGGGATGCCCCAGGGAATATCAGAGTGGTTTGGGTCGGAGAGGACTTTAAGGATCACCTGGTTCCAACCAGGAACACTTTCCCTTATCCCAGGTTGATCCAACCTGGCCTTGGGCACTTCCAGGGATTCCCCATGGAATATCAGAGTGGTTTGGGTTGGAGGGGATTTTAAGGATCACCTGGTTCCAACCAGGGACACCTCCCACCATCCCAGGCTGATCCAACCTGGCCTTGGACACTTCCAGGGATGCCCCAGGGAATATCAGAGTGGTTTGGGTTGGAGGGGATTTTAAGGATCATCTGATTCCAACTCCCTGCCATGGGCAGGGACACCTTCCACTATCCCAGGTTACTCCCAAACCCCATCCAACTGGGCCTTGGACACTCCCAGGGATGCCCCATGGAATATCAGAGTGGTTTGGGTCAGAGGGGACTTTAAGGATCACCTGATTCCAACCAGGGACACTTCCCACCATCCCAGGCTGCTCCAACCTGGCCTTGGACACTCCCAGGGATTCCCCATGGAATCACAGAGTGGTTTGGGTTGGAGGGGATTTTAAGGATCACCTGGTTCCAACCAGGGACACCTCCCACCATCCCAGGGTGATCCAACCTGGCCTTGGACACTCCCAGGGATTCCCCATGGAATATCAGAGTGGTTTGGGTTGGAGGGGATTTTAAGGATCACCTGGTTCCAACCAGGGACACCTCCCACCGTCCTGGGTTGATCCAACCTGCCCTTGGACACTCCCAGGAGTGGTTTGGGTTGGAGGAGATTTTAAGGATCATCTGATTCCAACCCCCTGCCATGGGCAGGGACACATTTCCCTATCCCAGGTTGCTCCCAAGCCCCATCCAGCTTGGCCTTGGACACTTCCAGGGATGCCCCAGGGAATATCAGAGTGGTTTGGGTTGGAGGGGATTTTAAGGATCATCTGATTCCAACTCCCTGCCATGGGCAGGGACACCTTCCACTATCCCAGGTTACTCCCAAACCCCATCCAACTGGGCCTTGGACACTCCCAGGGATGCCCCATGGAATATCAGAGTGGTTTGGGTCAGAGAGGACTTTAAGGATCACCTGGTTCCAACCAGGAACACTTTCCCTTATCCCAGGTTGATCCAACCTGGCCTTGGGCACTTCCAGGGATTCCCCATGGAATATCAGAGTGGTTTGGGTTGGAGGGGATTTTAAGGATCACCTGGTTCCAACCAGGGACACTTCCCACCATCCCAGGCTGCTCCAACCTGGCCTTGGACACTCCCAGGGATTCCCCATGGAATATCAGAGTGGTTTGGGTTGGAGGGGATTTTAAGGATCACCTGGTTCCAACCAGGGACACCTCCCACCATCCCAGGCTGATCCAACCTGCCCTTGGACACTCCCAGGGCTGGAGCAGCCACAGCTCCTCTGGGCAACCCGGGTCAGATTTCTGGGGGGGTTTTTGCCTCTCCTGATCCATCTGGGAAAGCTGAGGGAGGCACCAACATCCAGGGAAAGGCAGGGAAAAAAAAAACATCCCTGCAGGCCACTCACCAGGAGCCTCGTGGTCAGAGCGTGGGGAGAGGGAAGGTTTGCTATGAAAAGAAGGGAAGAGAGAATGAGATCATCATCCCCCATGGGATGGGATGGCCCCAATCCCTCCTGTGTCCCCCCTGGGATGGCCCCAATCCCTCCTGTGTCCCCATAGGATCATCCTCCACGGGGTGGGATGGACCCAATCCCTCCTGTGTCCCCCATAGGATCATCCCCCATGGGATGGCCCCAATCCCTCCTGTGTCCCCATAGGATCATCCTCCACGGGGTGGGATGGACCCAATCCCTCCTGTGTCCCCCATAGGATCATCCCCCATGGGATGGCCCCAATCCCTCCTGTGTCCCCCCTGGGATGGCCCCAATCCCTCCTGTATCCCCCATAGGATGGCCCCAATCCCACCCATGTCCCCATAGGATCATCCCCCATGGGATGGCCCCAATCCCACCCATGTCCCCACAGGATCCTCCCCCCTGGGATGGCCCCAATCCCTCTTGTATCCCCCATAGGATGGCCCCAATCCCACCTGTGTCCCCCATAGGATCATCCCCCATGGGATGGCCCCAATCCCTCCTGTGTCCCCCCTGGGATGGCCCCAATCCCTCCTGTGTCCCCCACAGGATCCTCCCCATGGGATGGCCCCAATCCCACCCATGTCCCCCATAGGATCATCCCCCATGGGATGGCCCCAATCCCACCCATGTCCCCACAGGATCCTCCCCCCTGGGATGGCCCCAATCCCTCCTGTGTCCCACATGGGATGGCCCCAATCCCTCCTGTGTCCCCCATAGGATCATCCCCCATGGGATGGCCCCAATCCCTCCTGTATCCCCCCTGGGATGGCCCCAATCCCACCCATGTCCCCCATAGGATCATCCCTCCTGGGATGGCCCCATTCCCACCCATGTCCCCCATAGGATCATTCCCCCTGGGATGGCCCCAATCCCACCTGTGTCCCCCCTGGGATGGCCCCAATCCCACCCATGTCCCCCATAGGATCATCCCCATGGGATGGCCCAAATCCCTCCTGTATCCCCCACAGGATGGCCCCAATCCCTCCTGTATCCCCCATAGGATGGCCCCAATCCCACCCATGTCCCCCCTGGGATCATCCCCCATGAGACAGCCCCAATCCCACCTGTGTCCCCCACAGGATCATCCCCCATGGGATGGGATGGCCCCAACCCCTCCTGTGTCCCCCCTGGGATGGCCCCAATCCCTCCTGTGTCCCCATAGGATCATCCCCCATGGGATGGGATGGTCCCAATCCCTCCTGTGTCCCCCATAGGATGGCCCCAATCCGTCCTGTGTCCCCCATAGGATCATCCCTCTGGGATGGCCTCAATCCCACCCATGTCCCCATAGGATCATCCCCCATGGGATGGCCCCAATCCCTCCTGTGTCCCCCACAGGATCATCCCTCATGGGATGGCCCCAATCCCACCCATGTCCCCCACAGGATCATCCCCCCTGGGATGGCCCCAATCCCTCCTGTGTCCCCCCTGGGATGGCCCCAATCCCTCCTGTGTCCCCCACAGGATCATCCCCCATGGGACAGCCCCAATCCCTCCTGAGTTTCCCATGGGATGGCCCCAATCCCACCCCCCATCCCAGTCTCCAGCGGCACCGTTGAGGTCGTAGCGGATCAGGGCCCCGTCCTCTCCCTCCTCCTGCCTCTTCAGGGCCAGGAACGTGAGGCTCTTGCACAGCGGGGTCAGGGCGTTGGTGAAGGGGGTGGGGGTGACAAATTCCAGCAGGAAGGGCCACAGCACCTGTGGGAAAAGGGAAGGGCCTTGTGGTGGGCATGGGATGGAGACCCGGAGAGCGGGAGAGGGAGATTGGAGGGTCGTGGGATGGTTTGGGGTGAAGGGACCTTTGGGATCCTCAATTCCCATCCCCTGCCATGGGCAGGGACACCTCCCACCATCCCAGGGGGATCCAACCTGCCCTTGGACACTCCCAGGGATTCAGGGGCAGCCACAGCTCCTCTGGGAATTCCATCCCAGCCCCTCCCCACCCTCCCAGCCAGGAATCCCTTCCCAATATCCCGTGGAAATCTCCCCTTTTCCCAGTTTGAAGCCATCCCCCCGTCCCCTTCCCATCCCAAGGAAGGACCAAGTGTGAGCTCAGAGGGTGGAAAAGGATTCCCAGGCCTGGCCTAACCCCTGATCCCAGTATCCCCAATTTCCAGGGGGATATTCCTCCATTCCCTCCTCCTTCCTCAAGTCCCGCTGGCTGAGCTGCAGGAATTGGGGTGGGATTGCAGGAATTGGGGTGGGATTGCAGGAGTTGGGGTGGGATTGCAGGAGTTGGGGTGGGATTGCAGGAGTTGGGGTGGGATTGCAGGAATTGGGGTGGGATTGCAGGAGTTGGGGTGGGATTGCAGGAGTTGGGGTGGGATTGCAGGAGTTGGGGTGGGATTGCAGGAATTGGGGTGGGATTGCAGGAATTGGGGTGGGATTGCAGGAGTTGGGGTGGGATTGCAGGAATTGGGGTGGGATTGCAGGAGTTGGGGTGGGATTGCAGGAGTTGGGGTGGGATTGCAGGAGTTGGGGTGGGATTGCAGGAGTTGGGGTGGGATTGCAGGAATTGGGGTGGGATTGCAGGAGTTGGGGTGGGATTGCAGGAATTGGAGTGGGATTGCAGGAGCTCAGGGTGGGATTGCAGGAGTTGGGGTGGGATTGCAGGAGTTTGGGATTGCAGGAGTTGGGGTGGGATTGCAGGAGTTTGGGATTGCAGGAGTTGGGGTGGGATTGCAGGAATTGGGGTGGGATTGCAGGAGTTTGGGATTGCAGGAGTTGGGGTGGGATTGCAGGAGTTGGGGTGGGATTGCAGGAGTTGGGGTGGGATTGCAGGAGTTTGGGATTGCAGGAATTTGGGGTGGGATTGCAGGAATTTGGGATTGCAGGAGTTGGGGTGGGATTGCAGGAGTTGGGGTGGGATTGCAGGAATTGGGGTGGGATTGCAGGAATTGGGGTGGGATTGCAGGAATTGTTGGGATTGCAGGAGTTGGGGTGGGATTGCAGGAGTTTGGGATTGCAGGAGTTGGGATTGCAGGAGTTGGGGTGGGATTGCAGGAGGAACATCCATTCCCATGGGCAGGGACACCTCCCACCATCCCAGGGGGATCCAACCTGCCCTTGGACACTCCCAGGGATCCAGGGGCAGCCACAGCTCCTCTGGGAATTCCATCCCAGCCCCTCCCCACCCTCCCAGCCAGGAATCCCTTCCCACTCTCCCCCCTAACCCTGGGAAGCCATTCCCTGGGTGCTGTCCCTCCAGCCCTTGTCCCCAGTCCCTCTCCAGCTCTCCTGGAGCCCCTTCAGGCCCTGGAAGGGGCTCCAAGGTCTCCCTGGATCCTTCCCCTTCTCCAGGGGAACATTCCCAGCTCTCCCAGCCCGGCTCCAGAGCAGAGGGGCTCGGGGAGCAGGTGAGGGGGATCCCAGGAAAAGGACCAGCTTCCCAAATGGAGTTCCCAGAGGGATGGGAGCAGTGCCACCCCCGTCCCACGTGGCACAGGGACTCACGTGGCTCATCCTGTCCACGGTGGTGCTGAGCAGGAACAGGGTGTTGATGCTGATGCTCCTCACGCTGTCACTCGTCAGCTCCTCGGGGTCCGGGGGGGCCTTTTTGGGGGGCTGGAAGGGAACCCAAAGCCCTCTCAGTTTTGGGATCTCCCCACAGAGATCCCACAGAGCATCGAAGGGATAAGGGGAAGGGCCCGGGGGTGGGATGGGTTGTGGCCCCCAAAAGGGGGTCACCACCCCGGTGGTGTGAGGGGTGTGGGGTGGGTAGGGGGTTTGGGGTCACCAAAAGGGCGGGAAAAAAGAGTGGGAGAAAAAGGGTGGGGAAAAAAGGAGGGGGGAAAAAAGGGCGGGGAAAAAGGGGGGAAAAAGGGTCGGGGAAAAAGGGGGGGAAAGGGGTGGGGGAAAAAGGGTGGGGAAAAAAGGGCAGGGGAAAAAGGGGGGGGAAAAAGGGGGTGGGGAAAAGGGGTGAGGAAAAGGGCAGGGGGAAAAATGGAGGGGGTAAAAAGGAGGGGGGAAAAAGGGCAGGGAAAAAGGGGGGGGAAAAAAGGGCAGGGGGAAAAAGGGGGGGAGAAAAGAGGGGGAGAAAAGGGAGGGGAAAAAAGGGTGGGGAAAAAGAGTGGGAGAAAAAGGGTGGGGAAAAAAGGAGAGGGGAAAAAAGGAGGGGGGAAAAAAGGGTGGGGAAAAAGGGGGGAAAAAGGGTCGGGGAAAAAGGGGGGAAAAAAAGGGGGGAAAAAGGGGGGGGAAAAAAGGGCAGGGGGAAAAAAGGGGGGAAAAAGGGGGGGGGAAAAAGGAGGGGGGAAAAAAGGAGGGGGGAAAAAAGGGTGGGGAAAAGTGTGGGGGAAAAAGGGAGGGGAAAAAGAGGGGGGAAAAAGGGGGGGAAAAAGGCAGGGGAAAAAGGGAGGGGAAAAAAGAGTGGGAGAAAAAGGGTGGGGAAAAAAGGACGGGGAAAAAGGGGAGGGAAAAGGGAAGGGAAAAAGGGCGGGGAAAAAGGGGGGAGAAAAAGGGTGGGGGAAAAGGTGGGGGAAAAAGGGCGGGGAAAAAAGGAGGGGGAAAAAAGGGCGGGGAAAAAAGGGGGGGAAAAAGGAGGGGGGGAAAAAAGGGTGGGGAAAAAGGGGGGGAAAAAAGGGCAGGGGAAAAGGGGGGAAAAAAGAGTGGGGAAAAAGGGTGGGGAAAAAAGGCAGGAAAAAAGGGTGGGGGAAAAGGGCGGGAAAAAAGAGCGGGAGAAAAAAGGGTGGGAAAAAAAGGGAGGAAAAAAGGGTGGGAAAAAAGGCAGGAAAAAAGAGTGAGGAAAAAAGGATGGGAGAAAAAAAGATGGGAAAAAAAGGGGCGAAAGAAGAGGGGGGGTAAAAAAGGGGGGAAAAAAGGGGGGGGGAAGGGCGAGAAAAAAAAGGGGTGGGAAAAAAGGGGGGGAAAAAAGGGGGGGGGGGAAAAGGCAGGGGGAAAAAAGGGCGCGCAGAGCTCACCCCGCTGTCCCCGCCGGCGGGCAGGGCGCACTGGCGCACCAGGAACTCCAGCAGGGCCTCCCCGCCCGGCTGCTCCAGGTAGCCATGGTGGGCCATGGCGCTGATCACCTGCACCAGCGCCCGCCGCACCTGCACGGGGAGGGAACCACGTCAGAGACCGAAAAAGTTCAGGATTTGCCCGCTCTGGCATTGCCAAGGGACTCCTGTGGGCTTCTGCAGGCCTTTTGCGCTGTGGTAGTTTGGTCTGGGCCTTCCTTGGTGACCGGTTTGTAACCAAGGAAGGGCCCAGATTTACCCGGTGTTCCCTACGATTTTTATGTAAGCCGGGGTATAAGAAGAAAAGAGGAGAGGTTTTTGCCCCTCTTTCCTTCCGGCGGCTTTGGAGGTGCAGGTTTTCCTGCTGTTGAGTCTGCCGTGTCGGGGAGTGAGGCCTGGTAAGGCCTGGTGAGGCCTGGTGAGGCCTAGTTAACACCTTGTGAGGCCTAGTGAGGCCTGGTGAGGTCTAGTGAGGCCTGGTGAGGTCTAGTGAGGCCTGGTGAGGTCTAGTGAGGCCTAGTGAGGCCTGGTGAGGCCTACTTAACACTTTGTGAGGCCTAGTGAGGCCTGGTAAGGCCTAGTGAGGCCTGGTGAGGCCTAGTGAGGCCTAGTGAGGCCTAGTTAACACCTTGTAGGTTTTAGTGCCTGGTGAGGCCTGGTGAGGCCTAGTGAGGCCTGGTACAGCCTGGTGAGGCCTGGTAAGGCCTAGTGAGGCCTAGTGAGGCCTGGTACGGCCTGGCGAGGCCTGGTGAGGCCTAGTGAGGCCTAGTGAGGCCTAGTTAACACCTTGCAGGTTTTAGTGCCTGGTGAGGCCTGGTGAGGCCCGGTGAGGCCTGGTGAGGCCTGGTGAGGCCTGGTGAGGCCCAGTTAACACCTTGTAGGTTTTAGTTTGAACCAGTGGAATTATTCCCAGAGCGTGACATGTTGGGTCCTCGATGTGGGAACGTGCCCAGATCTCTGGGTGGCTTGGCTGAGGTTGCATGTGTGATAAACTGAGAAAATTATTCGAGCTAATTAAGAGAAAACAGTGTAAGGTCAATGTGACCCGGAGAGAAAAGAAAAGCAAGTCGTAAAACTTAACTGGGCCCCTATAAAGAGATAAAACAAGTTACCTCCCTTTTACCTTGTGTAGGATTTATAATGAGAGAATTTTCTTCAGTTAGCTAGATAATAGCACCTTTCTTAAAATTTATAACTTTGCATAGATAACAAGCGAACATCTGCTGAAAGTCTGATTTAACAATATATTATGGATGCTTACAGACAACATTCTTGTTAAGAAATATCTGTGGAATGTCTGACCTAACAATGTGTAATGTTTATACTCATGTACCTAACAATGTGTAATGTTTATACTCATGTACCTAACAATGTGTAATGTTTATAATATTCATTATACTAATGTATAATGAATATTCATGTAGTAGCTGGAAATAAATGTAGAACAAATGGGTTTTTTAGGTGTGACAGGCGTTGGGAGTTGTTCAACCCCTTCCCTGATCACCCAGCGCTGAATTTGCTTTTATCACATAATAAAATTCTGATTGGAAATTGCCCCACTGGGTTTCTATTTCTCACACATGGGAGAAGACACACAAAATTGATGCGTTTTGGACATTCCTGTTACGTCAGAAATTCCTACGTGCACAGTATGTCTAAAGTGGAAAATAATTCAATGCAAAGTAATACACACTTTGCTGGAAGAACATTTTAGGAGTGCTGGTTAATGTCATGTCCTGTTCTGCTCACTGGAACAAAGGCCTTGTTATAGAAAGGAGTAGCACACACGGAGTAATAAATTAAGTAAATTAGAGGTTTGAATAAGATTTAGAAGGCCCAGAGCCAGGATTTTGCAAGCTTGAAGAATTCAGGTCACCTAATTGAAGAGGTCAAATTGAGGAAGATGCCCATGACAACCACCAGAGGGGTGAAGGCTTGAGGAGAAGACTCCCAGTTTAAACTGTTCAAATAAACCCTACCTATATATGTTTAAACTGTGAAACTAAACCCTACCTATATATGTTTAAACTGTTAAAATAAACCCTACCTATATATGTTTAAACTGTTAAAATAAACCCTACCTGTATATGTTTAAACTGTTAAAATAAACCCTACCTGTATATGTTTAAACTGTTAAAATAAACCCTACCTGTATATGTTTAAATTGTTAAAATAAACTCTATCTATATATTTTTAAGTTGTTAAAATAAACCCTACCTATATATGTTTAAATTATTAAAATAAACCCTACGTGTATATGTTTAAACTGTTAAAATGAACCCTACCTATATATGTTTGAAGTGTTAAAAAAAACCTCACCTAGATATGATTAAATTGTTAAACTAAACCCTACCTATATATGTTTAAATTGTTAAAATAAACGCTACCTATATAGGTTTAAATTGTCAAAATAAACCCTACCTATGTATGTTAAAATTGTTTAAAAAAACCCTACCTATATATGATTAAATTCTAAAATAAACCCTACCTATACATGTTTAAATTGTTAAAATAAACCTCACCTAGATATGATTAAAATGTTAAAATAAACCCTATCTATCTATGTATAAATTCTTAAAATTAACCCTACCTGTATATATTTAAATTCTTAAAATAAACCCTACCTATATAGGTTTAAATTGTCTAAATAAACCCTACCTATATAGGTTTAAATTGTTAAAATAAACCCTAACTGCATATGTTTAATTTATTAAAATAAACCCTAACTGCATATGTTTAAATTATTAAAATAAACCCTACCTGTATATGTTTAAACTGTTAAAATAAACCCTACCTATATATGTTTAAATTATTGAAATAAACCCTACCTGTATATCTTTATACTGTTAAACTAAACCCTACTTATATATATTTAAATTGTTAAACTAAACCCTACTTATATATATTTCAATTGTTAAAATAAACCCTACCTATATATGTTTAAATAGTTAAAATAAACCCTAACTATATATGTTTAAATTGTTAAAATAAACCCTACCTATATATGTTTAAATTATTAAAATAAACCCTACGTGTATATGTTTAAACTGTTAAAATGAACCCTACCTATATATGTTTGAAGTGTTAAAAAAAACCTCACCTAGATATGATTAAATTGTTAAACTAAACCCTACCTATATATGTTTAAATTGTTAAAATAAACGCTACCTATATAGGTTTAAATTGTCAAAATAAACCCTACCTATATATGTTTAAATTGTTAAAATAAACCCTAACTGCATATGTTTAAATTCTTAAAATAAACCCTACCTATATATGTTTAAATTGTCAAAATAAACCCTACCTATATATCTTTAAACTGTTAAACTAAACCCTACTTATATATATTTAAATTGTTAAAATAAACCCTACCTATATATGTTTAAATTGTCAAAATAAACTCTATCTATATATTTTTAAGTTGTTAAAATAAACCCTACCTATATATCTTTAAATTGTTAAAATAAACCCAACCTATATATGTTTAAATTGTTAAAATAAACCCTACCTATATATGTTTAAATTATTAAAATAAACCCTACGTGTATATGTTTAAACTGTTAAAATGAACCCTACCTCTATATATTTAAATATTTAATTAATATTTAAATAAACCCTACCTTGTTGTTGCTGTCCTGGAGAGGGAGTTTCATAAAGGAGAGAATAAAGGGCTTCTTGATCTCCATCTGGGAGGCTGGAAAACAGAGAGGACACCCTCTGAATTTCAGGATTGAGCTGCTGATCCCAAAAAATCCCCCTTTTCCTACTGAGAGGGTTTGGTTCCTCGCTCCCTCCTCCCCAGCTGGCTGGGCTGGGGAATTCCAGGGAATTCCCTTGTCCCCAAGTGCCCCCTCCCCAGGGATGCTCCATCCCCCAGGGATGGGGATCCAGGGCTGGGCAGCCCTTCCCAGCAGGGATTTTTCCCCAAGATCCCAAATAAACCTCCCCTGGCCCAGCTTGGGGCCGTTTCCCCTCGTCCTGTCCCTGTTCCCTGGGAGCAGAGCCCGATCCCACCTGGATCCACCCTCCTGTCCCTCTGGAATTCTCCTGATCCTGACCCTGCAGACAGGGATGGGTTGAATTCCTCATCCCAATCCCAAATTGGGCTTCTGATCCTGACCCCACAGCCAAAGGTGGGTTGAATTCCTCATCCCAATCCCAGGCTGGGCTCCTGATCCTAACCCCACATCCAGGGGTGGGTTGAATTCCTCATCCCAATGCCAGGCTGGGCTCCTTCTCCTGATTCTGACCCCACAGCCAGGGGTGGGTTGAATTCCTCATCCCAATGCCAGGCTGGGCTCCTTCTCCTGACCCCACATCCAGGAGTGGGTTGAATTCCTCATCCCAATCCCAGGCTGGGCTCCTAATCCTGATCCTAAATCCACAGCCAGGAGTGGGTTGAATTCCAAATCCCAATCCCAGCCTGGGCTCCTGATCCTGATCCTGACCCCTCAGCCACAGGTGGGAAGAATTCCTCATCCCAATCCCAGGCTGGGCTCATGATCCTGATCCTGACCCCTCAGCCAAAGGTGGGTTGAATTCCTCATCCCAGTCCCAGACTGGGCTCCTGATCCTGATCCTGCATCCAGGAGTGGGTTGAATTCCTCATCCCAATCCCAAACTGGGCTCCTGATCCTGATCCCACATCCAGGGGTGGGTTAAATTCCTCATCCCAATCCCAAATTGGGCTCCTGATCCTGATCCCACATCCAGGGGTGGGTTGAATTCCTCATCCCAATCCCAGGATGGGCTCCTGACCCTGATCCTGACCCCACATCCAGGAGTGGGTTAAATTCCTCATCCCAATCCCAAACTGGGCTCCTGATCCTGATCCTGACCTTGCATCCAGGGGTGGGTTGAGTTCCTCATCCCAATCCCAGCCTGGGCTCCTGATCCTGACCCTGACCCCACATCCAGGGGTGGGTTGAATTCCTCATCCCAATCCCAAATTGGGCTCCTGATCCTGATCCCACATCCAGGGGTGGGTTGAATTCCTCATCCCAATCCCAGGATGGGCTCCTGACCCTGATCCTGACCCCACATCCAGGAGTGGGTTAAATTCCTCATCCCAATCCCAAACTGGGCTCCTGATCCTGATCCTGACCTTGCATCCAGGGGTGGGTTGAGTTCCTCATCCCAATCCCAGCCTGGGCTCCTGATCCTTCTCCTGACCCCACATCCAGGGGTGGGTTGAATTCCTCATCCCAACCCCAGCAGGGACTCCTGGAAAGGGACCCCTGGTTGGAAGGACTGACCCCTGGTTGGAAGGACTGACCCCTGGGAGGAAGGATTGACCCCTGGGAGGAAGGATTGACCCCTGGGAGGAAGGACTGACCCCTGGGAGGAAGGACTGACCCCTGGGAGGAGGGACTGACCCCTGGACCCCCCCCAAGGACTCACGGGCGCTGTTGATGATCTGCCTCATGATGAGCAGGGTCCCCACCCGGGTCCTCTCGTTGCTGCTCTCCAGCTTTGGGAGCAGGAAGGCCAGGACACGGTCTGGGAACGAGCAGGCTGCGGGATGAGAAGCATCCATCAGGGATGCAGGTCCCCCCCAGGAGTCCTCCAGACCCTTCCCAGCCCCGTTCCCATCCCTGGACACGCTCCAGCCCCTCCATGGCCTGCACTGGGCACCCCAAAACCTGCCCCGGGCTTGGAGGTGCCCCAGAAGTGCCAGCACAGGGGGGATCCCACCCCTGAGGATCCACCCCTGGGGATCCATCCCTGAGGATCCATCCTTCAGAATCCCATCCCTGATGATCCATCTCTGATAATCCCACCCCTGAGGATCCATCCCTGATGATCCCATCCCTGAGGATCCACCCCTGAGCATCCACCCCTGAGGATCCATCCCTGAGGATCCATCCCTGGTAATCCCATCCCTGAGGATCCATCCCCGATAATCCATCCCTGATGATCCATCCCTGATGATCCATCCCTGAGGATCCACCCCTGATGATCCATCCCTCAGGATCCCATCCCTGATGATCCATCCCTGAGGATCTACCCCTGAGGATCCATCCCTGATAATCCCATCCCTGACAATCCATCCCTGATGATCCCTAAGGATCCCATCCCTGAGGATCCATCCCTCAGGGATGCTGGTCCCACCCAGGAACAGACACACGGAATTATGGAATGGTTTGGGAGGGAAAAATCCCCCCTCTGAGCCCACCAGGTCCAACCACCCCAGCCCATGTCCCCAAGTGCCCCCTCCCCAGGGATGCTCCATCCCCCCCCAGGGATGGGGATCCAGGGCTGGGCAGCCCTTCCCAGCAGGGATTTTTCCCAAGATCCCAAATAAACCTCCCCTGGCCCAGCTTGGGGCCGTTTCCCCTCGTCCTGTCCCTGTTCCCTGGGAGCAGAGCCCGATCCCACCTGGATCCACCCTCCTGTCCCCCTGGATTCCCTCTGAGCCCCCTTTTCTCCAGGCTGAGCCCCCCCAGCTCCCTCAGGAGTTCTCCAGACCCTTCCCAGCTCCGTTCCCATCCCTGGACACGCTCCAGCCCCTCCATGGCCTGCACTGGGCACCCCAAAACCTGCCCCAGGCTTGGAGGGGCCCCAGCTGTGCCAGCACAGGGGGGATCCCACCCCTGAGGATCCATCCCTGAGGATCCATCCCTGGGGATCCATCCCTGATGATCCATCCCTGATGATCTATCCTTCAGAATCCCATCCCTGATGATCCATCTCTGATAATCCCACCCCTGAGGATCCATCCCTGATGATCCCATCCCTGATGATCCATCTCTGATAATCCCATCCCTGATGATCCATCCCTGATGATCCATCCCTGTGGATCCACCCCTGAGGATCCATCCCTGAGGATCCCACCCCTGATAATCCATCCCTGATGATCCATCCCTCAGGATCCCATCCCTGATGATCCCATCCCTGATGATCCATCCTTCAGAATTCCATCCCTGAGGATCCACTCCTGAGGATCCATCCCTGATGATCCTGTCCCCCTGGATTCCCTCTGAGCCCCCTTTTCTCCAGGCTGAGCCCCCCCCCAGCTCCCTCAGGAGTTCTCCAGACCCTTCCCAGCCCCATTCCCATCCCTGCTGGGGGGCTCTGAGCCCACCCTGCCCTTCCCACCCATCCCTGAGCTTTCCCTCCCCAGCATTCCCTGAACTCTCCAAGGAGTTGTAGGAGCGGAAACAAATCCCTCCCCCACCAAGTGCTGCCGCCCCGTCTGCCCAAATATTTTGGCTGGTTAAAAATAACCCCCAGCCTGGTGCTGGTGGAACTGGGACGACCCTCCTGGGAACTGGGGGAGGGAGGGAGGGAGGGAGGGAGGGAGGGAGGGACGTGCTGCTGCCGCTTCCAGGCGGGAATTTCCCTGGGAAAAAAAAGGCAGCTGGGCCTTTTTGGGTTTGGCCTCGGGAATCCCGGCAGGGGAAGGGCCAGGGAGCCCCAGCTGTGACTCAGCAGCAGCTCCTCAACCCCCCGGGGCTGCTCTTTTCCTGCAGATTCCATCTGTTCGGGGGAGCAGGGACAGCGCTGGGGGGAGGCAGAGCTGGGAATGTGGGAATGAGGGAATGAGGGAGGCTGGAAAAGCCCTCGGAGCTCACCCCTGGCTGTGTGTCCCCAAATGCCACCTCCCCAGGGATGCTCCATCCCCCCCCAGGGATGGGGATCCAGGGCTGGGCAGCCCTTCCCAGCAGGGATTTTTCCCAAGATCCCAAATAAACCTCCCCTGGCACAGCTTGGGGCCGTTTCCCCTCGTCCTGTCCCTGTTCCCTGGGAGCAGAGCCCGATCCCACCTGGATCCACCCTCCTGTCCCCCTGGATTCCCTCTGAGCCCCCTTTTCTCCAGGCTGAGCCCCCCCAGCTCCCTCAGGAGTCCTCCAGACCCTTCCCAGCTCCGTTCCCATCCCTGGACATGCTCCAGCCCCTCCATGGCCTGCACTGGGCACCCCAAAACCTGCCCCGGGCTTGGAGGTGCCCCAGCAGTGCCAGCACAGGGGGGATGCCACCCCTGAGGATCCATCCCTGGGGATCCATCCCTGAGGATCCATCCCTGATGATCCCATCCCTGAGGATCCCACCCCTGAGGATCCATCCCTGAGGATCCATTCCTGATGATCCCATCCCTGAGGATCCCACCCCTGAGGATCCATCCCTGGGGATCCATCCCTGATGATCCCACCCCTGAGGATCCATCCCTGAGGATCCATCCCTCAGGATCCCATCCCTGATGATCCTGTCCCCCTGGATTCCCTCTGATCCCCCTTTTCTGTCCCACAGGCAGGGACACCTCCCACCAGCCCAGGTTGCTCCAACCTGGCCTTGGACACCTCCAGGGATGCCCCCTGGAATCATGGAATCACAGGCTGGGATCCCTCTGGAAGGGATCATCCCTTGCTGGAAGGGATTTTAAGGATCATCTCATCCCACTCCCCCCTTGCCCAAGGCCAGGGACACCTCCCACCAGCCCAGGTTGCTCCAAACCCTGCCCAGCCTGCCCCTCCAGTAGCTCCCAGTGACTCCCAGTAGCTCCCAGTGACTCCCAGTAGCTCCCAGTGCCCCCCCAGTAGCTCCCAGTGCCACCCCCAGTGCCTCCCAGTGACTCCCAGTAGCTCCCAGTGCCCCTCCAGTAGCTCCCAGTGCCACCCCCAGTGCCTCCCAGTTACTCCCAGTAGCTCCCAACGACCCCCAGTGCATTCCAGTAGCTCCCAGTGACTCCCAGTAGCTCCCAGTGCCCCTCCAGTAGCTCCCAGTGACTCCCAGTAGCTCCCAGTGCCCCTCCAGTAGCTCCCAGTGCCACCCCCAGTGCCTCCCAGTTACTCCCAGTAGCTCCCAACAACCCCCAGTGCATTCCAGTAGCTCCCAGTGACTCCCAGTAGCTCCCAGTGCCCCCCCAGTAGCTCCCAGTGACTCCCAGTAGCTCCCAGTGCCCCTCCAGTAGCTCCCAGTGCCCCCCCTCAGTAGCTTCCCATTGACTCCCAGTAGCTCCCAGTGACTCCCAGTAGCTCCCAGTGCCCCTCCAGTGCATTCCAGTAGCTCCCAGTGACCCTCCAGTAGCTCCCAGTGCCACCCCCAGTGCCTCCCAGTGACTCCCAGTAGCTCCCAGTGACCCCCAGTGCATTCCAGTAGCTCCCAGTGCCCCTCCAGTAGTTCCCAGTGCCCCTCCAGTGCATTCCAGTAGCTCCCATTGACTCCCAGTAGCTCCCAGTGCCACCCCCAGTGCCTCCCAGTGACTCCCACCTCCAGGGATGCCCCCTGGAATCATGGAATCACAGGCTGGGATCCCTCTGGAAGGGATCATCCCTTGCTGGAAGGGATTTTAAGGATCATCTCATCCCACTCCCCCCTTGCCCAAGGCCAGGGACACCTCCCACCAGCCCAGGTTGCTCCAAACCCTGCCCAGCCTGTGCCTCCAGTAGCTCCCAGTGACTCCCAGTAGCTCCCAGCGACTCCCAGTAGCTCCCAGTACCCACCCAGTAGCTCCCAGTGCCACTCCAGTAGCTCCCAGTGACTCCCAGTAGCTCCCAGTGACTCCCAGTAGCTCCCAGTGCCCCTCCAGTAGCTCCCAGTGCCCCCACAGTAGCTCCCAGTGACTCCCAGTAGCACCCAGTGCCACCCCAGTAGCTTCCAGTGCCCCCCCTCAGTAGCTTCCCATTGACTCCCAGTAGCTCCCAGTGACCCCCAGTGCATTCCAGTAGCTCCCAGTGACTCCCAGTAGCTCCCAGTGACTCCCAGTAGCTCCCAGTGACTCCCAGTACCCCTCCAGTGCATTCCAGTAGCTCCCAGTGACTCCCAGTACCTCCCAGTGCCACCCCCAGTGCCTCCCAGTGACCCTCCAGTAGCTCCCAGTGACTCCCAGTACCTCCCAGTGCCTCCCAGTGACTCCCAGTACCTCCCAGCGCCCCTCCAGTAGCTCCCAGTGCCACCCCCAGTACCTCCCAGTGACTCCCACCTCCAGGGATGCCCCCTGGAATCATGGAATCATGGGCTGGGATCCCTCTGGAAGGGATCATCCCTTGCTGGAAGGGATTTTAAGGATCATCTCATCCCACTCCCCCCTTGCCCAAGGCCAGGGACACCTCCCACTATCCCAGGTTGCTCCAAACCCTGTCCAACCTGCCCCTCCAGTAGCTCCCAGTGACTCCCAGTAGCTCCCAGTGCCCCTCCAGTAGCTCCCAGTGCCACCCCAGTAGCTCCCAGTGCCACCCCCAGTGCCTCCCAGTGACTCCCAGTACCTCCCAGTGCCCCTCCAGTAGCTCCCAGTGCCACCCCCAGTGCCTCCCAGTTACTCCCAGTAGCTCCCAACGACCCCCAGTGCATTCCAGTAGCTCCCAGTGACTCCCAGTAGCTCCCAGTGCCCCTCCAGTAGCTCCCAGTGACTCCCAGTAGCTCCCAGTGCCCCTCCAGTAGCTCCCAGTGCCACCCCCAGTGCCTCCCAGTTACTCCCAGTAGCTCCCAACGACCCCCAGTGCATTCCAGTAGCTCCCAGTGACTCCCAGTAGCTCCCAGTGCCCCCCAGTAGCTCCCAGTGACTCCCAGTAGCTCCCAGTGCAACCCCAGTAGCTCCCAGTGCCACCCCAGTAGCTCCCAGTGACTCCCAGTACCTCCCAGTGCCCCTCCAGTAGCTCCCAGTGTCACCCCCAGTGCCTCCCAGT
Source organism: Manacus candei (assembly GCF_025592945.1). Taxonomy (NCBI): domain Eukaryota; kingdom Metazoa; phylum Chordata; class Aves; order Passeriformes; family Pipridae; genus Manacus; species Manacus candei. The sequence goes on from NW_026138275.1 coordinate 125,120, forward strand.
GACTCCCACCTCCAGGGATCTCCCCTGGAATCGTGGAATCACAGGCTGGGATCCCTCTGGAAGGGATCATCCCTTGCTGGAAGGGATTTTAAGGATCATCTCATCCCACTCCCCCCTTGCCCAAGGCCAGGGACACCTCCCACCAGCCCAGGTTGCTCCAAACCCTGCCCAGCCTGCGCCTCCAGTAGCTCCCAGTGACTCCCAGTAGCTCCCAGTGCCCCCCCAGTAGCTCCCAGTACCCACCCAGTAGCTCCCAGTGCTCCTCCAGTAGCTCCCAGTGACTCCCAGTAGCTCCCAGTGCCCCTCCAGTAGCTCCCAGTGCCCCTCCAGTAGCTCCCAGTACCCACCCAGTAGCTCCCAGTGCTCCTCCAGTAGCTCCCAGTGCCCACCCAGTAGCTCCCAGTGCCCCTCCAGTAGCTCCCAGTACCCACCCAGTAGCTCCCAGTGACTCCCAGTAGCTCCCAGTACCCACCCAGTAGCTCCCAGTGCCACTCCAGTAGCTCCCAGTGACTCCCAGTAGCTCCCAGTGACTCCCAGTAGCTCCCAGTGACCCTCCAGTAGCTCCCAGTGCCACCCCCAGTGCCTACCAGTGCCACCCCCAGTGCCTCCCAGTGACTCCCAGTGACCCCCAGTGCATTCCAGTAGCTCCCAGTGCCCCTTCAGTAGCTCCCAGTGCCACCCCCAGTACCTCCCAGTGACTCCCACCTCCAGGGATGCCCCCTGGAATCATGGAATCACAGGCTGGGATCCCTCTGGAAGGGATCATCCCTTGCTGGAAGGGATTTTAAGGATCATCTCATCCCACTCCCCCCTTGCCCAAGGCCAGGGACACCTCCCACTATCCCAGGTTGCTCCAAACCCTGTCCAACCTGCCCCTCCAGTAGCTCCCAGTGACTCCCAGTAGCTCCCAGTGCCCCTCCAGTAGCTCCCAGTGCCACCCCAGTAGCTCCCAGTGCCACCCCCAGTGCCTCCCAGTGACTCCCAGTACCTCCCAGTGCCCCTCCAGTAGCTCCCAGTGCCACCCCCAGTGCCTCCCAGTTACTCCCAGTAGCTCCCAACGACCCCCAGTGCATTCCAGTAGCTCCCAGTGACTCCCAGTAGCTCCCAGTGCCACCCCCAGTGCCTCCCAGTGACTCCCAGTACCTCCCAGTGCCCCTCCAGTAGCTCCCAGTGCCACCTCCAGTGCCTCCCAGTTACTCCCAGTAGCTCCCAACGACCCCCAGTGCATTCCAGTAGCTCCCAGTGACTCCCAGTAGCTCCCAGTGCCCCTCCAGTAGCTCCCAGTGACTCCCAGTAGCTCCCAGTGCCCCTCCAGTAGCTCCCAGTGCCACCCCCAGTGCCTCCCAGTTACTCCCAGTAGCTCCCAACGACCCCCAGTGCATTCCAGTAGCTCCCAGTGACTCCCAGTAGCTCCCAGTGCCCCCCCAGTAGCTCCCAGTGACTCCCAGTAGCTCCCAGTACCCACTCAGTAGCTCCCAGTGCCCCCCCAGTAGCTCCCAGTGACTCCCAGTACCTCCCAGTGCCCCTTCAGTAGCTCCCAGTGTCACCCCCAGTGCCTCCCAGTGACTCCCACCTCCAGGTTTGCCCCCTGGAATCGTGGAATCACAGGCTGGGATCCCTTTGGAAGGGATCATCCCTTGCTGGAAGGGATTTTAAGGATCATCTCAACCCACTCCCCCCTTGCCCAAGGCCAGGGACACCTCCCACCAGCCCAGGTTGCTCCAAACCCTGCCCAGCCTGCCCCTCCAGTAGCTCCCAGTGACTCCCAGTAGCTCCCAGTACCCACCCAGTAGCTCCCAGTGACTCCCAGTAGCTCCCAGTACCCACCCAGTAGCTCCCAGTGCCACTCCAGTAGCTCCCAGTGACTCCCAGTAGCTCCCAGTGACTCCCAGTAGCTCCCAGTGACCCTCCAGTAGCTCCCAGTGCCACCCCCAGTGCCTACCAGTGCCACCCCCAGTGCCTCCCAGTGACTCCCAGTGACCCCCAGTGACTCCCAGTAGCTCCCAGTGCCCCTTCAGTAGCTCCCAGTGCCACCCCCAGTGCCTCCCAGTGACTCCCACCTCCAGGTTTGCCCCCTGGAATCGTGGAATCACAGGCTGGGATCCCTTTAGAAGGGATCATCCCTTGCTGGAAGGGATTTTAAGGATCATCTCATCCCACCCCCTCTCTTTCCAAGGCCAGGGACACCTCCCACCAGCCCAGGCTGCCCCAGCTCCACCCCTGGAATGCTGTGCTGCTGCAGGACCCACCTCTGGAGGCCCCAGTGGGATTCTCCAGCTCCAGAGGCTCCGGAGAAAACCGCTGGAACCCAGGCAAGTGCTTTGGGAAGGTCCCTGGAAGGGCACAACCACCACCCCCTCCCCTCCCTCCCCTGGCTGGGGGGGATCTGATCCCTCAGGTCCTCCTGGAGAGGACCAGGAAGCCCAGGAGGGCCCCCAGGGGGGTGAGCTGTGGCTGCCCCAGGGTTTGGGGTGGTCCCTCACCCAGGACGGTGAAGCAGCGAAGGACCTCGGTGTGGTTCTTGGCGCTCAGGGGCACGGAGGGGTCGGCGGGAGAGCAGAGCTGGGGGGGAGAGAGAGAGAGACAGGGGGTCAGGGGTGGGTCAGCAGGGGTGGGATTGGGATCATCAGGGGTGGGATCATCAGGGGTGGGTCATCAGGGGAGCACAGATCTGTGGGAGAGAGAGCCAGAGGGTCAGGGGTGGGATTATCAGGGGTGGGATTGGGATCACCAGGGGTGGGATCATCAGGGGTGGGTCATCAGGGCAGCACAGATCTGTGGGAGAGAGGAGAGAGAGTCAGGGGTGGATCAGCAGAGGTGGGATTGGGATCATCAGGGGTGGAATCATCAGGGATGGGTCATCAGGGGAGCACAGATCTGTGGGAGAGAGGAGAGAGCCAGAGGGTCAGGGGTGGGTCAGCAGGGGTGGGATTGGGATCATCAGGGGTGGAATCATCAGGGGTGGGTCATCAGGGGAGCACAGATCTGTGGGAGAGAGAGCCAGAGGGTCAGGGGTGGGATTATCAGGGGTGGGATTGGGATCACCAGGGGTGGGATCATCAGGGGTGGGTCATCAGGGCAGCACAGATCTGTGGGAGAGAGGAGAGAGCCAGAGGGTCAGGGATGGGATCAGCAGGGGTGGGATTGGGATCCTCAGGGGTGGATCCTCAGGGGTGGATCATCAGGGATGGATCATCAGGGATGATCAATCCTTCCAGGGATCCCCTCCCTCCCTCCCTGCAAGGGCTGCCTTCCAGTCCTGGCCCCCTCCCAGCCCTTCCCAGCCCTGGGGAGAAAGTTGGGGGGTCCCTGACCCCCCTGAGGATGAAGGGGAGCCTGGAATGTCCCCTCCAAGCCCTTTCCCATCCCTGTGGAGCAGTTTGGGGGTTCCTGACTCCCCTGAGGACCAGGACAAGCCCAGGATGTCCCCCCTGAGCCCTTCCCCATCCCTGTGGAGCAATTTGGGGGTTCCTGCCCACCCTGAGGACCAGCAGAACCCTGGAATATCCCCTCTGATCCCTTCCTCATCCATGGGGAGCAGTTTGGGGGTTCCTGACCATCCTGAGGACCTGGACAAGCCCAGGATGTCCCCTCTGAGTCCAGGGCCTCACCTGGGGGTTCAGGAACCTCCCCCAGGGGTTCAGGGTCTCACCTGGGGGTTCAGGGTCTCACCTGGGGGTGCAGTGACCTCCCCTGGGGGTTCACCTGTCTCACCTGGGGGTGCAGGGTCTGACCTGAGGGTTCAGGGTCTCACCTGGGGGTGCAGGAACCTCACCTGGGGGTTCAGGAGGCTCACCTGGGGGTTCAGGGTCTCACCTGGGGGTGCAGGGTCTCACCTGGGGGTGCAGGGTCTCACCTGAGGGTGCAGGGTCTCACCTGGGGGTTCAGGGTCTCACCTGGGGGTTCAGGTGTCTCACCTGGGGGTTCAGGGTCTCACCTGGGGGTGCAGTGACCTCACCTGGGGGTTCAGGGGTCTCACCTGGGGGTTCAGGGTCTCACCTGAGGGTTCAGGGGCTCACCTGGGGGTGCAGTGACCTCACCTGGGGGTGCAGTGACCTCACCTGGGGGTGCAGTGACCTCACCTGGGGGTTCAGGGTCTCACCTGGGGGTTCAGGTGTCTCACCTGGGGGTGCAGTGACCTCACCTGGGGGTTCAGGTGTCTCACCTGGGGGTTCAGGGTCTCACCTGAGGGTTCAGGTGTCTCACCTGGGGGTGCAGTGACCTCACCTGGGGGTGCAGTGACCTCACCTGGGGGTGCAGGGTCTCACCTGGGGGTTCAGGGGTCTCACCTGGGGGTGCAGGGTCTCACCTGGGGGTTCAGGGGTCTCACCTGGGGGTGCAGGGTCTCACCTGGGGGTTCAGGGTCTCACCTGGGGGTTCAGGTGTCTCACCTGGGGGTGCAGTGACCTCACCTGGGGGTGCAGGGTCTCACCTGGGGGTTCAGGAACCTCACCTGGGGGTTCAGGGTCTCACCTGGGGGTTCAGGAACCTCACCTGGGGGTTCAGGGTCTCACCTGGGGGTTCAGGGTCTCACCTGGGGGTTCAGGTGTCTCACCTGGGGGTTCAGGGTCTCACCTGGGGGTGCAGGGTCTCACCTGGGGGTGCAGTGACCTCACCTGGGGGTTCAGGGTCTCACCTGGGGGTTCAGGGTCTCACCTGGGGGTTCAAGTGTCTCACCTGGGGGTGCAGTGACCTCACCTGGGGGTTCAGGGGTCTCACCTAGGGGTTCAGGGTCTCACCTGGGGGTTCAGGGGCTCACCTGAGGGTTCAGGTGTCTCACCTGAGGGTTCAGTGACCTCACCTGGGGGTGCAGGGTCTCACCTGGGGCTGCAGGGTCTCACCTGGGGGTTCAGGGGTCTCACCTGGGGGTGCAGTGACCTCACCTGGGGGTTCAGGGGCTCACCTGAGGGTTCAGGTGTCTCACCTGGGGGTGCAGTGACCTCACCTGGGGGTTCAGGGGCTCACCTGGGGGTTCAGGGTCTCACCTGGGGGTGCAGATGTCTCACCTGGGGGTGCAGTGACCTCACCTGGGGGTTCAGGGTCTCACCTGAGGGTTCAGGGTCTCACCTGGTGGTGCAGTGACCTCACCTGGGGGTGCAGTGACCTCACCTGGGGGTGCAGGGTCTCACCTGGGGGTTCAGGGGGTCTCACCTGAGGGTTCAGGGGGCTCACCTGGGGGTGCAGGGTCTCACCTGGGGGTGCAGTGACCTCACCTGGGGGTTCAGGGGTCTCACCTGGGGGTTCAGGTGTCTCACCTGGGGGTTCAGGGTCTCACCTGAGGGTTCAGGTGTCTCACCTGGGGGTGCAGTGACCTCACCTGGGGGTGCAGTGACCTCACCTGGGGGTGCAGGGTCTCACCTGGGGGTTCAGGGGCTCACCTGGGGGTGCAGGGTCTCACCTGGGGGTTCAGGGTCTCACCTGGGGGTTCAGGGTCTCACCTGAGGGTTCAGTGACCTCACCTGGGGGTGCAGGGTCTCACCTGGGGGTTCAGGGTCTCACCTGGGGGTGCAGGGTCTCACCTGGGGGTTCAGAGGGCTCACCTGGGGGTGCAGGGTCTCACCTGGGGGTGCAGGGTCTCACCTGGTGGTGCAGGAACCTCACCTGGGGGTGCAGGGTCTCACCTGGGGGTGCAGTGACATCACCTGGGGGTGCAGTGACCTCACCTGGGGGTTCAGGGGGTCTCACCTGAGGGTTCAGGGGGCTCACCTGGGGGTTCAGGGTCTCACCTGAGGGTTCAGTGACCTCACCTGGGGGTGCAGGGTCTCACCTGGGGGTGCAGGGTCTCACCTGGGGGTTCAGGGGTCTCACCTGGGGGTTCAGGTGTCTCACCTGGGGGTTCAGGGTCTCACCTGAGGGTTCAGGTGTCTCACCTGGGGGTTCAGGTGTCTCACCTGGGGGTGCAGTGACCTCACCTGGGGGTTCAGGGTCTCACCTGGGGGTTCAGGGGCTCACCTGGGGGTGCAGGGTCTCACCTGGGGGTTCAGGGTCTCACCTGGGGGTTCAGGGGCTCACCTGGGGGTTCAGGGGTCTCACCTGGGGGTGCAGTGACCTCACCTGGGGGTTCAGGGTCTCACCTGGGGGTGCAGGGTCTCACCTGGGGGTTCAGGAACCTCACCTGGGGGTGCAGGGTCTCACCTGGGGGTTCAGGGTCTCACCTGGGGGTTCAGGGTCTCACCTGAGGGTTCAGTGACCTCACCTGGGGGTGCAGGGTCTCACCTGGGGGTTCAGGGTCTCACCTGGGGGTGCAGGGTCTCACCTGGGGGTTCAGAGGGCTCACCTGGGGGTGCAGGGTCTCACCTGGGGGTTCAGGGTCTCACCTGGGGGTTCAGGGTCTCACCTGGGGGTGCAGGAACCTCACCTGGGGGTGCAGGGTCTCACCTGGGGGTGCAGTGACATCACCTGGGGGTGCAGTGACCTCACCTGGGGGTTCAGGTGTCTCACCTGGGGGTTCAGGGTCTCACCTGGGGGTTCAGGGTCTCACCTGAGGGTTCAGTGACCTCACCTGGGGGTGCAGGGTCTCACCTGGGGGTGCAGGGTCTCACCTGGGGGTTCAGGGGTCTCACCTGGGGGTTCAGGGTCTCACCTGGGGGTGCAGGGTCTCACCTGGGGGTTCAGGGGTCTCACCTGGGGGTTCAGGGTCTCACCTGGGGGTGCAGGGTCTCACCTGGGGGTTCAGGTGTCTCACCTGGGGGTTCAGGGGTCTCACCTGGGGGTGCAGGGTCTCACCTGGGGGTTCAGGGTCTCACCTGGGGGTTCAGGGTCTCACCTGGGGGTGCAGGGTCTCACCTGGGGGTGCAGGGTGCCCAGCAGACCGTCCAGCTGCCCGTCCAGGCTGCGGCTCCCGATGCCCACGGAGGCTTCCAGGATTTGGGAGAGGCTCTGGGAAGGAGAGGGGAGGAGGGTACGGGGTCAGGGGGGCACAGGTGGGGCACAGAGGGGGTCCAGACCCCAAAATCCTGCCCCCCAGGGAGGTCTCAGACCCAAAAATCTATTCCAAGGAGGTCTCAGACCCCAAATTCTACTCCAGGGAGGTCTCAGACCCCAAATCCTCCCCCAGGGAGGTCTCAGAGTCCCCAAATTCTATTCCAAGGAGGTCTCAGAGTCCCCAAATTCTATTCCAAGGAGGTCTCAGGCCCCAAATTCTATTCCAAGGAGGTCTCAGACCCCAAATTCTATTCCAAGGAGGTCTCAGGCCCCAAATTCTATCCCAAGGAGGTCTCAGACCCCAAATTCTATTCCAAGGAGGTCTCAGGGTCCCCAAATCCTCCTCCAGGGAGGTCTCAGACCCCAAATCCTCCCCCAGGGAGGTCTCAGACCCCAAATTCTATTCCAAGGAGGTCTCAGACCCCAAATTCTATCCCAAGGAGGTCACAGACCCCAAACTCTATTCCAAGGAGGTCTCAGACCCCAAATTCTATCCCAAGGAGGTCACAGACCCCAAACTCTATTCCAAGGAGGTCTCAGACCCCAAATTCTATTCCAAAGGAGGTCTCAGACCCCAAACTCTATTCCAAGGAGGTCTCAGACCCCAAATTCTATCCCAAGGAGGTCTCAGACCCCAAATTCTATTCAAAGGAGGTCTCAGGGTCCCCAAATCCCCCCCAGTTCCACACCCAGGGATGTCCCAACCACCCAACTCCACACCCAAGGAGGTCTCAACCCCACAAATCCTCTCCCCAGGGGGGTCTCAGCCCCCCAAATCCACATCCAGGGGGGTCTCAGCCCCCCAGTTCCACACCCAGGGATGTCCCACCCCCCCAAATCCACACCCAGGGATGTCCCACCCCCCCAAATCCACACCCAGGGATGTCCCACCCCCCCAAATCCACACCCAGGGATGTCCCACCCCCCCAAATCCACACCCAGGGAGGTCCCAACCCCACATCCAGGAGGTCTCCTGGCAGGGATTTCAGGATTTCAGGATTTCAGGCTTTTCTCCTCCTGTCCCTTGTCCCCCCCCCATCTCCCCCCTCCTCTCAGGGGGTTTTAGGGAGCCAGAAGTTCCCCCCTGAGCCCCCTTTTTTCCCCAGGCTGAGCCCCCCCAGCTCCCTCAGCCCCTTCCCGGAGCTCCAACCCCTTTCCCAGCTCATCCCCTGGAAGCTCCAACCCCGGAATTTGGGCCAGGGGAGGCCCCTGCTCACCTTGGAGATGGAAAAGGCCTCGCTGTGTTTCTTGTAGAGGCCCAAAATCCCGGGGATGAGCTTTGGGAGCTGCTCCTCCAGCCTCTCGCCGGGCATCAGGTAACTCATGGGCCCCAGGGCCTCCACCACGGCCAGCCTGAGCTGCAGGGAGGGCAGGGATGGCCAGAGACCCCCCAAATCCACACCCAGGGGGGCTCAGAGCCCCCAAATCCACACCCAGGGGGGCTCAGACCCCTAAAACCACACCCAGGGATGTCCAGAGACCCCCCAAATCCACACCCAGGGGGGCTCAGAGCCCCAATTCCAAACCCAGGGATGTCCAGAGACCCCCCAATTCCACACCCAGGGGGGTTCAGAGCCCTCAATTCCACACCCAGGGGGGAACAGAGCCCTCAATTCCACACCCAGGGGGGCTCAGACCCCCCAAATCCACACCCAGGGGGGCTCAGACCCCCCAGTTCCACACCCAGGGGGGCTCAGAGCCCTCAATTCCACACCCAGGGGGGCTCAGAACCCTCAATTCCACACCCAGGGGGGCTCAGAGCCCCCAAATCCACACCCAGGGGGGCTCAGAGCCCCCAAATCCACACCCAGGGGGGCTCAGACCCCTAAAACCACACCCAGGGATGTCCAGAGACCCCCCAAATCCACACCCAGGGGGGCTCAGAGCCCCAATTCCAAACCCAGGGATGTCCAGAGACCCCCCAAATCCACACCCAGGGGGGTTCAGAGCCCTCAATTCCACACCCAGGGGGGCTCAGAGCCCTCAATTCCACACCCAGGGGGGATCAGAGCCCTCAATTCCACACCCAGGGATGTCCAGAGACCCCCAAATCCACACCCAGAGGGGGTCAGACCACCCAAATCCACACCCAGGGGGGCTCAGAGCCCCCAAATCCACACCCAGGGGGGCTCAGAGCCCTCAATTCCACACCCAGGGGTGTCCAGAGACCCCCCAAATCCACACCCAGGGGGTCTCAGAGCCCTCAATTCCACACCCAGGGGGGCTCAGACCCCAAATTCCACACCCAGGGGGGCTCAGAGACCCCCAAATCCACACCCAGGGGGTCTCAGAGCCCCAAATCCACACCCAGGGGGGCTCAGACCCCCCAAATCCACACCCAGGGATGTCCAGAGACCCCCAAATCCACACCCAGGGGGGCTCAGACCCCCCAGTTCCACACCCAGGGGGGCTCAGAGCCCTCAAATCCACACCCAGGGGGGCTCAGAGCCCTCAATTCCACACCCAGGGATGTCCAGAGACCCCCCAAATCCACACCCGGGGGGCTCAGAGCCCTCAATTCCACACCCAGGGGGGCTCAGACCACCCAAATCCACACCCTGGGGGGCTCAGAGCCCCCAAATCCACACCCAGGGGGGCTCAGAGCCCTCAATTCCACACCCAGGGGGGCTCAGACCCCTCAATTCCACAGCCAGGGGGGCTCAGACCCCCCTGGTTCCACACCCAGAGGGGCTCAGAGCCCCAAATCCACACCCAGGGATGTCCAGAGACCCCCAAATCCACACCCAGGGGGGCTCAGACCCCAAATTCCACACCCAGGGGGGCTCAGAGACCCCCAAATCCACACCCAGGGGGTCTCAGAGCCCCAAATCCACACCCAGGGGGGCTCAGAGACACCCAATTCCACACCCAGGGGGGCTCAGACCCCCCAAATCCACACCCAGGGGGGCTTAGACCACCAATTCCACACCCAGGGGGGCTTAGACCACCAATTCCACACCCAGGGACATCCAGAGACCCCCAAATCCACACTCAGGGATGTCCAGAGACCCCCAAATCCACACCCAGAGGGGCTCAGACCCCCCAAATCCACACCCAGGGATGTCCAGAGACCCCCAAATCCACACCCAGGGGGGCTCAGACCCCCCAGTTCCACACCCAGGGGGGCTCAGACCCCAAATTCCACACCCAGGGGGGCTCAGAGACCCCCAAATCCACACCCAGGGGGTCTCAGAGCCCCAAATCCACACCCAGGGGGGCTCAGAGACACCCAATTCCACACCCAGGGGGGCTCAGACCCCCCAAATCCACACCCAGGGGGGCTTAGACCCCCAAATCCACACCCAGGGGGGCTCAGACCACCCAATTCCACACCCAGGGGGGCTTAGACCACCAATTCCACACCCAGGGACATCCAGAGACCCCCAAATCCACACTCAGGGATGTCCAGAGACCCCCAAATCCACACCCAGAGGGGCTCAGATCCCCCAAATCCACACCCAGGGATGTCCAGAGACCCCCAAATCCACACCCAGGGGGGCTCAGACCCCCCAGTTCCACACCCAGGGGGGCTCAGACCCCAAATTCCACACCCAGGGGGGCTCAGAGACCCCCAAATCCACACCCAGGGGGTCTCAGAGCCCCAAATCCACACCCAGGGGGGCTCAGAGACCCCCAAATCCACACCCAGGGGGGCTCAGACCCCCCAAATCCACACCCAGGGGGGCTTAGACCCCCAAATCCACACCCAGGGGGGCTCAGACCACCCAATTCCACACCCAGGGGGGCTTAGACCACCAATTCCACACCCAGGGACATCCAGAGACCCCCAAATCCACACTCAGGGATGTCCAGAGACCCCCAAATCCACACCCAGAGGGGCTCAGACCCCCCAAATCCACACCCAGGGATGTCCAGAGACCCCCAAATCCACACCCAGGGGGGCTCAGACCCCCCAGTTCCACACCCAGGGGGGCTCAGAGCCCTCAATTCCACACCCAGGGATGTCCAGAGACCCCCCAAATCCACACCCGGGGGGCTCAGAGCCCTCAATTCCACACCCAGGGGGGCTCAGACCACCCAAATCCACACCCAGGGGGGCTCAGAGCCCCCAAATCCACACCCAGGGGGGCTCAGAGCCCTCAATTCCACACCCAGGGGGGCTCAGAGCCCTCAATTCCACACCCAGGGGGGCTCAGAGACACCCAATTCCACACCCAGGGGGGTCTCAGCCCCCCAACTCCTCATTCATAGAGGTCTCAGGGTCCCCAAATCCTCTCCCAGGGGTGCTCAGACCCCCCAAATCCACACCCAGGGGGTCTCAGACCCCCCAAATCCACACCCAGGGTGGGTCCCAGCCCCCCAAATCCACACCCAAGGAGGTCCCAGCCCCCAAACCCACTCCCAGGGGGTCTCAGACCCCCAAATCCACACCCAGGGACGTCCAGAGACCCCCAAATCCACACCCAGGGTGGGTCCCAGCCCCCCAAACCCACCCCCAGGGGGTCCCAGCCCCCCAAATCCACATCCAAGGAGGTCACAACCCCAGAAATCCTCTCCCCAGGGGGATCTCAGACCCCCAAATCCACACCCAGGGAGGTCCCAGCCCCACAGATGCACACCCAGGGATGTCCAGAGACCCCCCAAATCCACACCCAGGGATGTCCAGAGACCCCCAATTCCACACCCAGGGATGTCCCAGCCCCCCAAATCCACACCCAGGGTGGGTCCCAGCCCCCCAAATCCACACCCAAGGAGGTCCCAGCCCCCAAACCCACACCCAGGGGGTCTCAGCCCCCCATTCCACCCCCAGGGTGGGTCCCAGCCCCCCAATTCCACACCCAGGGATGTCCAGAGACCCCCAAATCCACACCCAGGGGGGTCTCAGCCCCCCAACTCCTCATTCACAGAGGTCTCAGACCCCCCAAATCCACACCCAGGGGGGCTCAGACCCCCCAAATCCACACCCAGGGGGGGTCAGACCACCCAAATCCACACCCAGGGGGGCTCAGAGCCCTCAAATCCACACCCAGGGGGGCTCAGAGCCCCCAAATCCACACCCAGGGGGGTCTCAGCCCCCCAACTCCTCATTCACAGAGGTCTCAGGGTCCCCAAATCCTCTCCCAGGGGGGTCTCAGCCCCCCAAATCCACACCCAGGGGTGCTCAGACCCACAAATCCACACCCAAGGAGGTCTCAACCCCAGAAATCCTCTCCCCAGGGGGGTCTCAGACCCCCAAATCCACACCAAGGAGCTCTCACTCCCCCCAAATCCACACTCAGGGAGGTCTCAGCCCCCCAAATCCACACCCAGGGGGTCTCAGCCCCCCAAAATCCACCCCCAGGGGGGCTCAGACCCCCAAATCCACACCCAGGGACGTCCAGAGACCCCCAAATCCACACCCAGGGTGGGTCTGAGACCCCCAAATCCTCCCCCAGGGCGGTCTCAGCCCCCCAAACCCACACCCAGGGTGGGTCCCAGCCCCCCAAATCCACACCCAGAGGAGTCTCAGCCCCCCAAATCCACACCTAGATGAGTCTCAGCCCCCCAAACCCACACCCAGAGGAGTCTCAGCCCCCCAAATCCACACCCAGGGTGGGTCCCAGCCCCCCAAACCCACACCCAGAGGAGTCTCAGCCCCCCAAATCCACACCTAGATGAGTCTCAGCCCCCCAAACCCACACCCAGAGGAGTCTCAGCCCCCCAAAACCACACCCAGGGTGGGTCCCAGCCCCCCAAATCCTCACCCAGAGGGGGTCCCAGCCCCCCAAACCCTCACCCTGGGGGTCCCAGCCCCTCAGTGTCCCCCCCTGCCCACCTTGGCCTCGCGGTGCTGCAGCCAGCCGTTGAAGAGCACCTCGTAGGCGCAGAAGATCTCGTTGGAGAAGGTGTCCTTCCTCACCGTGGGGTCTGGGGCCTGGTCCAGGTTGGCCAGGTACTCCTGGATGCTCTCACTGAAGTGCTGCAGGGCTGGGGCACAAATTGGGGGGGTGTTTCAGAACCATCACCCCCAAAAAAACCAGCTGGTGGAGGTGCTGCGGGACTGGGAGCAACTCCAGGGACAGGGAGGCACCAGGAAGCTCCAGATCCTCAACATCAGAGCTGCTGGAGGGAATCCAGAGGGGACAAGGAGCTGCTCCAAGGGCTCTGGAGCCGGGCTGGGAGAGCTGGGAATGTTCCCCTGGAGAAGGGGAAGGATCCAGGGAGACCTTGGAGCCCCTTCCAGGGCCTGGAGGGGCTCCAGGAGAGCTGGAGAGGGACTGGGGACAAGGGCTGGAGGGACAGCACCCAGGGAATGGCTTCCCAGGGTTAGGGGGGAGAGTGGGAAGGGATTCCTGGCTGGGAGGGTGGGGAGGGGCTGGGATGGAATTCCCAGAGGAGCTGTGGCTGCCCCTGGATCCCTGGGAGTGTCCCAGGGCAGGTTGGATCACCCTGGGATGGTGGGAGGTGTCCCTGCCCGTGGCAGGGGGTGGGAATGGATGTTCCTCCTGCAATCCCACCCCAACTCCTGCAATCCCAAACTCCTGCAATCCCAACTCCTGCAATCCCACCCCAACTCCTGCAATCCCACCCCAATTCCTGCAATCCCACCCCAATTCCTGCAATCCCACCCCAACTCCTGCAATCCCAAACTCCTGCAATCCCAACTCCTGCAATCCCACCCCAACTCCTGCAATCCCAAATTCCTGCAATCCCAACTCCTGCAATCCCACCCCAACTCCTGCAATCCCAACTCCTGCAATCCCACCCCAACTCCTGCAATCCCACCCCAACTCCTGCAATCCCAACTCCTGCAATCCCACCCCAACTCCTGCAATCTCAAATTCCTGCAATCCCACCCCAACTCCTGCAATCCCACCCCAATTCCATCAATCCCACCCCAACTCCTGCAATCCCACCCCAATTCCTGCAATCCCACCCCAACTCCTGCAATCCCACCCCAACTCCTGCAATCCCACCCCAATTCCATCAATCCCACCCCAACTCCTGCAATCCCACCCCAATTCCTGCAATCCCAAACTCCTGCAATCCCACCCCAACTCCTGCAATCCCACCCCAATTCCATCAATCCCACCCCAACTCCTGCAATCCCACCCCAACTCCTGCAATCCCACCCCTGAGGATCCATCCCTGATGATCCTGTCCCCCTGGATTCCCCCTGAGCCCCCTTTTCTCCAGGCTGAGCCCCCCCAGCTCCCTCAGGAGTTCTCCAGACCCTTCCCAGCCCCGTTCCCATCCCTGGCCACGCTCCAGCCCCTCCATGATCCCTCTTTCCTTCCCAATCCCACCGGGATGGTCACCCCAGGACACCTCCACGGCCTCTTTGCCAGAGGATGAACACCAAGGGCACAAAGTGGGATCAGACAGGGCTTTTTCCTGGATCAGGGAATCCTGGAATGCTTTGGGTGGGAAGGGACCTTCCGGGGACACCTCCAGCTAATCCCAGGTTGCTCCAAGCCCAGATTCCCAGCAAGATGGGATCCAACCCTTCCCTGCTCCCAGACAAAATTCCCCCCACACCCCCCTCATCCCAAGAACCCCCTTTTCCAGGGAAAAGAGCCCCTTTCCCAGGGTTTTTACCGTAGCAGAAGACGGATTTCATGTGGTCCTGCTTGGCCATTCCCAGCATGGGCAGCATCGTCCCCAGGATGGAGTTGAGGAAAGGCACCATTCCAAACACTGGGAAGGAAGCAGGGAGAGGTTTATCCATAAAAAAAACCCACCTAGGAATTCCTGGTGCAGGATCAGGCAGGATCTGGGAAGGAAATCCCTCTGGATGCAGCCACAGGAGCCTCATTTTGCTCCGGAGCTCCCGGAGCTGCTCCAGGACTTGTGGGCTCCTCCCCTCTGGAAAAGCAGGATCTGCTGGATGTCCTGGGAAGAGGGGGGAGGTTTGGGATGCTGCTCCTCGTTCCCGCAGGGATGGAGGGATTTGGGATCCGTGTGGGGTCTCCAGAGGCTGTTGGAGCTCCGGGTGGGAGCAGGGATGGACCTGGGAATGTCCCCCGGGAACAGAGGAGCCCAGATCCCTCATCCTTGGAAATTCCTGCACTTGGGAATCCCACCCAGCTCAGCCCAGAGCTCTTGGAAGTGCTTATCCATATTATCCATATTATCCATATTATCCATATTATCCATATATCCATATTATCCATATTATCCATATTATCCATATATCCATATTATCCATATTATCCATATTATCCATTATCCCTGTTATCCATATTATCCATATTATCCATATATCCATATATCCATATATCCATATTATCCATATTATCCATATATCCATATTATCCATATATCCATATTATCCATATTATCCATATATCCATATTATCCATATTATCCATATATCCATATTATCCATATATCCATATTATCCATATTATCCATATATCCATATTATCCATATTATCCATATATCCATATTATCCATATATCCATATTATCCATATTATCCATATTATCCATATTATCCATTATCCCTGTTATCCATATTATCCATATTATCCATATTATCCATATTATCCATATTATCCATATATCCATATTATCCATATTATCCATATATCCATATTATCCATATATCCATATTATCCATATTATCCATATATCCATATTATCCATATATCCATATTATCCATATATCCATATTATCCCTATTATCCATATTATCCATATATCCATATTATCCATATATCCATATTATCCATATATCCATATATCCATATTATCCATATATCCATATATCCATATTATCCATATTATCCATATATCCATATTATCCATATAACCATATTATCCATATTATCCATATTATCCATTATCCCTATTGTCCATATTATCCATATTATCCATATTATCCATATATCCATATTATCCATATTATCCATATAACCATATTATCCATATATCCATATTATCCATATATCCATATTATCCATATTATCCATATTATCCATATATCCATATTATCCATATTATCCATATATCCATATTATCCATATATCCATATTATCCATATTATCCATATATCCATATTATCCATATATCCATATTATCCATATTATCCATATATCCATATTATCCATATATCCATATTATCCATATATCCATATTATCCATATTATCCATATTATCCATATTATCCATTATCCCTGTTATCCATATTATCCATATTATCCATATTATCCATATTATCCATATATCCATATTATCCATATTATCCATATATCCATATTATCCATATATCCATATTATCCATATATCCATATTATCCATATTATCCATATATCCATATTATCCATATATCCATATTATCCATATTATCCATATATCCATATTATCCATATATCCATATTATCCATATATCCATATTATCCATATTATCCATATTATCCATATATCCATATTATCCCTATTATCCATATTATCCATATATCCATATTATCCATATATCCATATTATCCATATATCCATATATCCATATTATCCATATATCCATATATCCATATTATCCATATTATCCATATAACCATATTATCCATATTATCCATATTATCCATTATCCCTATTGTCCATATTATCCATATTATCCATATTATCCATATATCCATATTATCCATATTATCCATATAACCATATTATCCATATATCCATATTATCCATATATCCATATTATCCATATTATCCATATTATCCATATATCCATATTATCCATATTATCCATATATCCATATTATCCATATATCCATATTATCCATATATCCATATTATCCATATTATCCATATTATCCATATATCCATATTATCCATATTATCCATATATCCACATTATCCATATTATCCATATTATCAATATATCCATATTATCCATATTATCCATATTATCCATATTATCCATATTATCCATATTATCCATATATCCATATTATCCATATATCCATATTATCCATATTATCCATATAACCATATTATCCATATTATCCATATTATCCATTATCCCTATTGTCCATATTATCCATATTATCCATATTATCCATATATCCATACATCCATATTATCCATATTATCCATATTATCCATATATCCATATTATCCATATATCCATATTATCCATATATCCATATATCCATATTATCCATATTATCCATATTATCCATAAATCCATATTATCCATATTATCCATATATCCATATAATCCATATTATCCATATTATCCATATATCCATATATCCATATTATCAATATACCCATATTATCCATATTATCCATATATCCATATTATCCATATTATCCATATTATCCATATTATCCATTATCCCTGTTATCCAGAGGGAATTCCCTGCCTGGGCTCCCATCCCAGGAACACCAAGTCTCAATAAGGACTTTTCAGGGTGTTCCAGCCCCAAAAATCCCTTCCCAGCTCCGAGACCTCTGGAATTCCCTCTGGAAGCCCCCGGGGCCATCAGGAGGGGCCAAAATCCCAGTTCTATCCCGATTATCCAGAGGGAATTCCCTGCCTGGGCTCCTGTCCCCACCCATCCCAGGAACACCAAGTCTTAAGAATGACTTTTCAGGGCGTTCCAGCCCCAAAAATCCCTTCCCAGCTCCAAGAACTCCAGAATTTCCTTGGGAAGCCCCCAGAGCCATCAGGAGATGCCAAAATCCCAGTTCTATCCCTGTTATCCATAGGGAATTCCCTGTCCCCACCCATCCCAGGAACACCAAGTCTCAAGAATGACTTTTCAGGGCGTTCCAGCCCCAAAAATCCCTTCCCAGCTCCAAAACCTCTGGAATTCCCTCTGGAAGCCCCCAGAGCCATCAGGAGATGCCAAAATCCCAGTTCTATCCCTGTTATCCAGAGGGAATTCCCTGTCCCCACCCATCCCAGGAACACCAAGTCTCAATAATGACTTTTCAGGGCGTTCCAGCCCCAAAAATCCCTTCCCAGCTCCGAGAATTCCAGAATTCCCTCTGGAAGCCCCCGGGGCCATCAGGAGGTGCCAAAATCCCAGTTCTATCCCTGTTATCCATAGGGAATTCCCTGCCTGGGCTCCAATCCCAGGAACACCGAGTCTCAAGAATGACTTTTCAGGGCGTTCCAGCCCCAAAATTCCCTTCCCAGCTCCGAGAATTCCAGAATTTCCTCTGGAAGCCCCCAGGGCCATCAGGAGATGCCAAAATCCCAGTTCTATCCCGATTATCCAGAGGGAATTCCCTGCCTGGGCTCCTGTCCCCACCCATCCCAGGAACACCAAGTCTTAAGAATGACTTTTCAGGGTGTTCCAGCCGCAAAAATCCCTTCCCAGCTCCAAGAATTCCAGAATTCCCTCTGGAAGCCCCCAGAGCCTTCTGGAGATGCCAAAATCCCAGTTCTATCCCTGTTATCCAGAGGGAATTCCCTGCCTGGGCTCCAATCCCAGGAACACCAAGTCTCAAGAATGACTTTTCAGGGCGTTCCAGCCCCAAAAATCCCTTCCCAGGTCCGAGACCTCCGGAATTCCCTCTGGAAGCCCCCAGAGCCATCGGGAGATGCCGAAATCCCAGTTCTCCCAGTTCTCCCAGTTCTCCCAGTATTCCCAGCATTCCCGGTGCCCTTCCCGCTCACCGTTGGCCGCGGCGAGGTTGGCGAAGGTCTGCAGGACGAAGTAGTGGGGCAGAATTCCCGGCTGGAATTTGCTCAGCACCTCCTCCATGACCTTGTTGACGAAGCGCCGCCCCACGGCCACCAGGACGTTGCTGGCGGCCTGCTGCCATTCCCAGATCACCTCCTGGAAGGAATAATGGGATGGAATGTCAGGAATGTTGGACCTGGAACCTCCCCTGGAGCCTGAGGGGCTTCCTCGAAGTCCCAGGGGAATGGGTTGGGTGGGAAATGACCTTTGGGATCATCCCGTGGGCAGGGACACCTCCCACCATCCCAGGGGGATCCAACCTGCCCTGGGACACTCCCAGGGATCCAGGGGCAGCCACAGCTCCTCTGGGAATTCCATCCCAGCCCCTCCCCACCCTCCCAGCCAGGAATCCCTTCCCAATATCCCGTGGAAACCTCCCCTTTTCCCAGTTTGAAGCCATCCCCCCGTCCCCTTCCCATCCCAAGGAAGGACCAAGTGTGAGCTCAGAGGGTGGAAAAGGATTCCCAGGCCTGGCCTAACCCCTGATTCCAGTATCCCCAATTTCCAGGGGGATATTCCTCCATTCCCTCCTCCTTCCTTAAATCCCGCTGGCTGAGCTGCAGGAATTGGGGTGGGATTGCAGGAATTGGGGTGGGATTGAAGGAGTTTGGGATTGCAGGAGTTTGGGATTGCAGGAGTTGGGATTGCAGGAGTTGGGGTGGGATTGCAGGAGTTTGGGTGGGATTGCAGGAATTGGGGTGGGATTGCAGGAATTGGGGTGGGATTGCAGGAATTGGGGTGGGATTGCAGGAATTGGGGTGGGATTGCAGGAATTGGGGTGGGATTGCAGGAATTGGGGTGGGATTGCAGGAGTTGGGGTGGGATTGCAGGAATTGGGGTGGGATTGCAGGAGTTGGGGTGGGATTGCAGGAATTGGGGTGGGATTGCAGCAGTGACATCCATTCCCACCCCCTGCCACGGGCAGGGACACCTCCCACCATCCCAGGGGGATCCAACCTGCCCTGGGACACTCCCAGGGATCCAGGGGCAGCCACAGCTCCTCTGGGAATTCCATCCCAGCCCCTCCCCACCCTCCCAGCCAGGAATCCCTTCCCACTCTCCCCCCTAACCCTGGGAAGCCATTCCCTGGGTGCTGTCCCTCCAGCCCTTGTCCCCAGTCCCTCTCCAGCTCTCCTGGAGCCCCTTCAGGCCCTGGAAGGGGCTCCAAGGTCTCCCTGGATCCTTCCCCTTCTCCAGGGGAACATTCCCAGCTCTCCCAGCCTGGCTCCAGAGCCCTTGGAGCAGCTCCCTGGCCCCTCTCCGGCCGTACCTTGGACTTGGTCATCTCGTTGGAGGCCAGGAAAATGACCACCTTGGCCGTGCTCTTGTCCAGCAGGTCGATGTTGTTCCTCACCACGGTCTCCATGGCCTTCAGGATGATCACCCGGTGAGGGTAGGCCAGCTGGGACACAGGGATCACACAGGGATCAGCAGGAATGGGATGATCAGGGATGGATCTTGAGGGATGGGATCATCAGGGATGGGATTCTGAAGGATGGGACCCTCAGGGATGGATCCTCAGGGATGGATCATCAGGGGTGGATTGTTAGGTGTGGGATTATCAGGGATGGATCCTCAGGGATGGGATTATCAGGGATGGGATCATGAGGGGTGGGATCATCAGGGATGGATCATCAGGGAAGGGATCATCAGGGATGGGATTCTGAGGGATGGATCATCAGGGGTGGGATTATCAGGGATGGATCATCAGGGATGGGATCTTCAGGGATGGATTAACAGGGATAGGATTATGAGGGATGGGATTATCAGGGATGGGATCATGAGGGGTGGGATTATCAGGGATGGATCATCAGGGATGGATCTTGAGGGATGGATCTTGAGGGATGGATCTTGAGGGATGGGATTGTTGGGGGTGGGATTATCAGGGATGGATCATCAGGGATGGATCCTCAGGGATGGATCATGAGGGGTGGGATCATCAGGGATGGGATCTTCAGGGATGGATCATCAGAGATGGGATTATCAAGGGTGGATCATCAGGGATGGGATCATCAGGGATGGGATTATCAGGGATGGGATTATCAGGGATGGATTAACAGGGATGGGATTATGAGGGATGGATCTTCAGGGATGGATCCCCAGGGATGGATCCTCAGGGGTGGGATTATCAGGGATGGATCATGAGGGATGGATCCTCAGGGGTGGATCCTCAGGGGTGGGATTATCAGGGATGAGATTCTGAAGGATGGATCCCCAGGGATGGATCCTCAGGGATGGATCCTCAGGGTTGGGATCCCCCCCTGTGCTGGCACTGCTGGGGCCCCTCCAAGCCTGGGGCAGGTTTTGGGGTGCCCAGTGCAGGCCATGGAGGGGCTGGAGCGTGTCCAGGGATGGGAACGGGGCTGGGAAGGGTCTGGAGAACTCCTGAGGGAGCTGGGGGGGCTCAACCTGGAGAAAAGGGGGCTCAGAGGGAATCCAGGGGGACAGGAGGGTGGATCCAGGTGGGATCGGGCTCTGCTCCCAGGGAACAGGGACAGGACGAGGGGAAACGGCCCCAAGCTGGGCCAGGGGAGGTTTATTTGGGATCTTGGGGAAAAATCCCTGCTGGGAAGGGCTGCCCAGCCCTGGATCCCCATCCCTGGGGGGGGATGGAGCATCCCTGGGGAGGGGGCACTTGGGGACAGGGGCAGGGCTCAGGGGCTGGTTGGACCTGGTGGGCTCAGAGGGGGGGATTTTTCCCTCCCCAAACATTCCATAATCCCACCATCTCCAGGCAGAAGGAGGCCAAAGGAATCCCTCTCTCCAAGATATCCTCCCAGCACAGGATTGGAGGAAAGAAAACAGATGGAAAACCAAAAAAAAAAAAAACCAGGAAGGAAAGCAGGAATCCTCGGGGATTCCCGAGGAGCAAAACACAGATTTCCATGGGGAAAAGCCACAGAATTCATGGGAAACTCAGAGAGAGACCCCAAAACTGGATTCTCCATCCCTGGAGGTGTTTAAGGACAGACTGGATGTGGCATCAGTGCCATGGGCTGGGAACCACGGCGGGGTTGGATCAAGGGTTGGACTGGAGGATCTCAGAGGTCTCTCCCAACCCAGCTGATTCTGGGATTCTGTGATTCTATGAATTCAACCCACCCCTGGATGTGGGGTGAGGAGAAGGAGAAGGAGCCCAGTGTGGGATTGGGATGAGGAATTCAACCCAGGCCTGGATGTGGGGTCAGGATCAGGAGAAGGAGCCCAGTTTGGGATTGGGATTCTGAATTCAACCCAGCCCTGGATGTGGGGTCAGGATCAGGAGCCCAATGTGGGATTGGGATGAGGAATTCAACCCACTCCTGGCTGTGGGGTCAGGATCAGGAGAAGGAGCCCAGCCTGGGATTGGGATGAGGAATTCAACCCACCCCTGGCTGTGGGGTCAGGAGAAGGAGCCCAGGCTGGGATTGGGATGAGGAATCCAGCCCAGCCCTGGATGTGGATTTAGAATCAGGATCAGGAGCCCAACCTGGGATTGGGATGAGGAATCCAACCGACCCCTGGATGTGGGGTCAGGATCAGGATCAGGAGCTCTCCTGGCTGTGGGGTCAGGATCAGAAGCCCATCTTGGGATTGGGATGAGGAATTCAACCCACCCCTGGATGTGGATTTAGAATCAGGATCAGGAGCCCATCTTGGGATTGGGATGAGGAATCCAACCCACCCCTGTCTGCAGGGTCAGGATCAGGAGCCCAGTTTGGGATTGGGATGAGGAATTCAACCCACCCCTGGCTGTGGGGTCAGGATCAGGATCAGGAGCCCAGCCTGGGATTGGGATGAGGAATTCAACCCATCTCTGGCTGTGGGGTCAGGATCAGGATGAGAAGCCCAGGCTGGGATTGGGATGAGGAATTCAACCCACTCCTGGCTGCAGGATCAGGAGAATTCCAGAGGGACAGGAGGGTAGATCCAGGTGGGATCGGGCTCTGCTCCCAGGGAACAGGGACAGGACGAGGGGAAACGGCCCCAAGCTGGGCCAGGGGAGGTTTATTTGGGATCTTGGGGAAAAATCCCTGCTGGGAAGGGCTGCCCAGCCCTGGATCCCCATCCCTGGGGGGGGATGGAGCATCCCTGGGGAGGGGGCACTTGGGGCTGCGACTCCCCTAAAATCCCCCGACCCCACGCCTCTCTGAGATTCCCCGGAACGCCGGGAATTCCCGGGAATTCCCACCTTGTCGTGCTGCCTCAGGTACTCGTCGCAGCAGTGCAGGAGCTCCTCGGGCTCGGCCTGGCCCAGCACACACAGGGCCTGGGAGATCTGCTCCTGCACCAGCGGCTCCCGGTCCGTCGTCGCGGCCATCAGCGTCGTGGCCAGCCCTGGGAGGGGAGGGGGGAAAGGAGCCTCTGGAATTCCCTCTGGATTGCCAGGAATTCCAGGGAATCCCCGGTCAAGGTCCCCCCCGCCGGAATTAAGCTCTGCCTTGGAGCTTAAACCCACCTGCCAAAGCCTTTTGCTGGGTCCAACTGGGAGAACTGGGCTTAAAACCCCGTTCCCAGTCCTTCCCATTCCAGGGAATTCCAAAGGGGCTCATCCATCCCAAACCCTGTTCCCGGCCCTTCCCATTCCAAAGGGGCTCATCCATCCCAAACCCTGTTCCCAGCCCTTCCCATTCCAAAGGGGCTCATCCATCCCAAACCCTGTTCCCAGCCCTTCCTATCCCAGAGAATTCCAAAGGGGCTCTCATTCCAGGGAATTCCAAAGGGGCTCATCCATCCTCATCCAAACCCTTTTCCTGGGGCCACCACTCAGGAGAACCCAAAACTCCTTTCCCAGCCCTTCCCATTCCAGGGAATTCCAAAGGGACTCAATCATCCTCATCCAAACCATTTTCCTGGGTCCAACTGGGAGAACTCGGCTTAAAACCCCATTCCCAGCCCTTCCCATTCCAGGGAATTCCACAGGGGCTCATCCATCCACATCCAAACCCTTTTCCTGGCTCCACCATTTGGGATAACTCAGCTTAAAACCCCATTCCCAGCCCTTCCCATCCCAGGGAATTCCAAAGGGGCTCATCCATCCCAAACCCTGTTCCCAGCCCTTCCCATTCCAAGGAATTCTACATGAGCTCATCCATCCACATCCAAACTGTTTTTCTGGGTCCATCATTTGGGATAACTCAGCTTAAAACCCCATTCCCAGCCCTTCCCATTCCAGGGAATTCAGGGAATTCCACATGAGCTCATCCATCCACATCCAAACCCTTTTCCTGGGTCCACCTGGGATAACTCAGACTAAAACCCCATTCCCAGCCCTTCCCATCCCAGGGAATTCCAAAGGGGCTCATCCATCCTCATCCTTTTTCCCAAAAGACCCCACATTTTTTGGGGATTTCTTTTTCCCAAAAGACCCCACATTTTGGGATTTTATTTTTTTCCCCACTTTTGGGATTTTTTTTTCCCCCACACTTTTGGGATTTTTTTTTTCCCCACACTTTTGGGATTTTTCCAGGGCAGGGAATGGGATTCATTCCCAGGGCAGGGAATGGGATTCATTTCCAGGGCAGGGAATGGGATTCATTTCCAGGGCAGGGAATGGGATTCATTTCCAGGGCAGGGAATGGGATTCATTTCCAGGGCAGGGAATGGGACTCATTTAATTCCCAGGGCATGGAATGGGATTCATTTAATTCCCAGGGCATGGAATGGGATTCATTTAATTCCCAGGGCAGGGAATGGGATTAATTCCCAAAACAGGGACTGGGATTAATTTAATTCCCAGGGAAGGGACTGGGATTCATTCCCAGGGTAGGGAATGGGATTCATTCCCAAGACAGGGAATGGGATTCATTCCCAGGGCAGGGAATGGGATTAATTTAATTCCCAGGGCAGGGAATGGGATTAATTTAATTCCCAGAGCAGGGACTGGGATTCATTCCCAGGGCAAGGAATGGGATTCATTCCCAGGGCAGGGAATGGGGTTCATTTAATTCCCAGGGCAGGGAATGGGATTAATTTAATTCCCAGGGCAGGGAATGGGATTAATTTAATTCCCAGGGCAGGGAATGGGATTAATTCCCAAGACAGGGACTGGGATTCATTCCCAGAGCATGGAATAGGATTCATTCCCAGGGCAGGGACTGGGATTAATTCCCAAGACAAGGAATGGGATTCATTCCCAGAGCAGGGAATGGGATTCATTTAATTCCCAGAGCAGGGAATGGGACTCATTTAATTCCCAGGGCATGGAACGACCTCCTCCCTGGGGGGTTTCACCTCCTCCTCCAGCCAGAATTCCCATTCCCAAGGCATGGGAGAAGGCAGGAGAGCAGGAGGGGCCCCCCCAGACTCACGTTTGATCCGGGATTCCATCATGCTCCGCGTTTCCAGCTTCCCCAGGAGGAGCAGCTCGGCGCCTTCCTCCGCCTCCCGCCCCGCAATTCCCGGAGAACCTATTGTTCCCACCTCGGATTTCCTGCTTCCAGGGAGAAAAGAGGGAGAGGAGGCTCTGGGGCCGGGGGGGAAAGGGAGGTGGGAGGGTTTTATCCAGGTGGGAAGGAGGAGGGAGGTTCTGATCCAGGTGGGAAGGAAGAGGGAGGTTCTGATCCAGGTGGGAATGAAGAAGGAGGTTCTGATCCAAGTGGGAATGAGGAGGGAGGTTCTGATCCAAGCAGGAAAGGAGATGGAAGCTTTTATCCAGGTGGGAATGAAGGGGGAGTGTCTGATACCAGTGGGAAAGGAGATGGAGGTTCTGATCCAGGTGGGAATGAGAAAGGAGGTTCTGATCCAAGCAGGAAAGGAGCTGGAAGCTTTTATCCAGGTGGGAATGAGGAGAGAGGCTCTGATCCCAGTGTGGGAAGGCGATGGAAGCTTTTATCCAGGTGGGAATGAGGAGGGAGCTTCTGATCCCAGGGTGGGAAGGAGAGGGAGGTTCTGATCCAGGTGGGAATGAGAAAGGAGGTTCTGATCCAAGCAGGAAAGGAGCTGGAAGCTTTTATCCAGGTGGGAATGAGGAGAGAGGCTCTGATCCCAGTGTGGGAAGGCGATGGAAGCTTTTATCCAGGTGGGAATGAGGAGGGAGCTTCTGATCCCAGGGTGGGAAGGAGAGGGAGGTTCTGATCCAGGTGGGAATGAGGAGAGAGGCTCTGATCCAAGCAGGAAAGGAGATGGAAGCTTTTATCCAAGTGGGAATGAGAAGGGAGCTTCTGATCCTGGTGTGGGAAGGAGATGGAAGTTTTTATCCAGGTGGTAATGAGGAGAGAGGCTCTGATCCCAGTGGGAAAGGAGCTGGAGGTTCTGATCCAGGTGGGAATGAGGAGGGAGCTTCTGATCCCAGTGGGAAAGGAGATGGAAGCTTTTATCCAGGTAGGAATGAAGTGGGAGTGTCTGATCCCAGTGGGAAAGGAGGTAGAGGTTCTGATCCAGGTGGGAATGAAGAGGGAGGTTCTGATCCTGGTGGGAAGGAAGAGGGAGGTTCTGATCCAGGTGGGAATGAGGAGGGAGGTTCTGATCCAGGTGGGAAGGAGGAGGGAAGCTCTGATCCAGGTGGGAATGAGGAAGGAAGCTCTGCTCCAGGTGGGAAAGGAGATGGAAGCTTTTATCCAGGTGGGAATGAGAAGGGAGCTGCTGATCCTGGTGTGGGAAGGAGAGGAAGGCTCTGATCCAGGTGGGAACGAGGAGGGAAGCTCTGATCCAGGTGGGAATGAGGATGGAAGCTCTGATCCAAGTGGGAATGAGGAGGGAAGCTCTGCTCCAGGTGGGAACGAGGAGGGAAGCTCTGCTCCAGGTGGGAACAAGAAGGGAAGCTCTGCTCCAGGTGGGAATGAAGAGGGAAGCTCTGCTCCAGCTGGGAAGCAGGAAGGAAGCTCTGCTCCAGGTGGGAAAGCCGAGGCCGGGCCCAGCCGGGGCAGGACACGGGAATTCTGGGAGCTGGACGATCCCTTCCCGCTGCCGGGAACATCCCTATCCAGGCGGGAGCATCCCGGGGGGTCCCTCCGGCTCTTCCCTGGCGTTCCTGCGGGAGGGGGAGGAGGTTTTTTGGTTTTTTTTTTACACCCCCGGGAAGGCGAATCCCGACCCCCTTTTCCCCCCCCCCTCTGGAATGGCGGCGGGCGCCCCATTAGCGGGGCGGCTCCCGCGGGATTCCCGGGAGCTGCTCCAAATATTTGGCCCTAAAACAACAAAAAAAAAAAAAAACTGGGAGGGAGGGAAGTTTCCAGCACCTGGAAAAAAAGGGAGGGCCGGGAGCTCCGGGAGGGGGGGTTGGGGGAAGGCAGAGCAAGTTTTTTTCGGGGGGGAAAAAGAGGATTTTAAAGGGGTGACATTCCAGAGTTTTCCAGAGCCGGTCCAGCCGGTCCCGGCGGGATCGTTCCCCGTCCTTTCCCCAAGGACGTTCCCGAAGAATTCCGGGTTCCCGCTGGGATTGGGAAGGGATTCCCGCACCCCACCCACCCCCTCCGGGGGGCTTCGGATCCTCAGAGATTCCCAACCCTCCCCCGGGGGGGCGATTCCCACCTCGGGGGGCTCCAAAAAGTAGGGAAAAGCCCCCTCCCGGGGGGGTTATTCCCTCCAGAAATGGGAAAAAGGAGGGCAGGGAGGGGGGATAATGTGGGGAGGGGGCACCTGTGCCAGGTGGGGGGGTCCTAAATAAGCTCCGGAGCTCCAATCCCATGGGAAGCCCCCCCGGGGGGGGGGGATATTCCCTTCAGGAATGGGAAAAAGGAGGGGGGGACACAGGGAGGGTCCTGACTGGGGGAAATGGGGGCAAAAAGGGGGGGGGACACATATCTGTGCCGGGAGGGGGGGCCCTAAATAGGCTCCGGAGCTCCATCCCCATGGGAAGCCCCCCCGGGGGGGGGTTATTCCCTCCAGGAATGGGGAAAAGGAAGGGGGGGGACACAGGGAGGGTCCTGACTGGGGGAAATGGGGGGAAATGGGGGCAAAAGGGGGGGGGGACACACCTGTACCAGGTGGGGGGGGTCCTAAATAAGCTCCGGAGCTCCATCCCCATGGGAAGCCCCCCCGGGGGGGGGTTATTCCCTCCAGGAATGGGAAAAAGGGGAGGGATATGGGGGGGGGTGTCTTTCCCTCCCAGGCCTCGGAGCCCGCCGCGAAGAGCAGGCGGGTCCCCCCCCCCACGCTGTGCGCCCCCTCCCCACCCTCCTCATCCTCCTCTCCCTCCTCCCCCCCACCCCAAAATCCCCAAATCTCCCCCCAAAATCTCTCCCCCCCCCCCCCCCCCCCGAACTCACCGCGGCCGCTCCGGGACCCGCCCGGCGCCGCTTCCGGGTGCGGCGGCCACGCCCCTTTTTAGGCCACGCCCCCTCCTCAGGACACGCCTATCAGGGCGCGCCTTCGCCGGCGCTGAGCGCGCTGATTGGCTGCGCGCGCGGAAAGGGGGGGCGGTGCCTTTTCCGGGTTCCGCGCCGGCAGCGCCCCCTGGTGGCGGCCGGAGGGGAAACGCGGACCCGGCGGGGGGGGGGGGGGGGGCACAAACGGGACCCCCCAAATTCACACGGGACCCCCCAAATTCACGCCGTGGGACCCCCCCCCCCGCCAAATCCCAGTGCTCCCAGTACAGCCCAGTCCCACACCGGTGCTCCCAGTACAGCCCAGTGCTCCCAGTACACCCCAGTGCCAAATCCCAGTGCTCCCAGTACACCCAGTGCTCCCAGTACAACCCAGAGCCAAATCCCAGCGCTCCCAGTACACCCCAGTGCTCCCAGTACACCCCAGTGCCAAATCCCAGTGCTCCCAGTACACCCACTGCCGCACACCAGTGCTCCCAGTACAGCCCAGTGCCAAATCCCAATGTTCCCAGTACAGCCCAGTCCCACACACCGGTGCTTCCAGTACACCCAGTGCTCCCAGTACACCCCAGAGCCAAAGCCCAGCGCTCCCAGTACACCCCAGTGCCAAATCCCAGTGCTCCCAGTACACCCAGTCCCCCACCCCAGTGCTCCCAGTACACCCCAGTGCCACATCCCAGTGCTCCCAGTACACCCAGTCCCCCACCCCAGTGCTCCCAGTACACCCCAGTGCCACATCCCAGTGCTCCCAGTACACCCTCATGCCAAATCCCAGCACTCCCAGTACACCCACTGCCGCACCCCAGTGCTCCCAGTACATTCCAGTGCCAAATCCCAGCGCTGCCAGTGCACCCAGTCCCCCACCCCAGTGCTCCCAGTACAACCCAGTGCTGCCAATACACCCCAGAGCCTCATCCCAGTGCCACCAGTGCTCCCAGTACACCCAGTGCCACCAGTGCTCCCAGTGCTCCCAGTGCCCCCCAGCGAAACCGGTGCTCCCAGTGCCCCCAGTGCTCCCAGTGCCCCCAGTGCCCCCAGTATTCCCAGTATCCCCAGTGCTCCCAGTACCCCCAGTGCCCCCCAGTATCCCCAGCGCTTCCAGGCCCAGCCCCAGAGCCCCCAGGACCCCACAGGACCCCCCCCACACCTGATCCCCCCAACCCTGTGGCCCCCCCAGCTCCATGACCCCCATTCCCCCCAGCCCTGCAGCTCCCAGATCCATCCTTCCATTCCCACCCCCCAATTCCCTGAATCCCCCCCGACCCATCACCCCAATTCCCAGCCCTCCAGAACCCCCCAATTCCCTGCAGCCCCCAGACCCATCACCCCAATTCCTCGCAGCCCCCCCATTCCCTGCAGCCCCCCAGACCCATCACCCCAATTCCCTGCAGCCCCCCAGACCCACCACTCCAATTCCCTATAACCCCCCCCAATCACCCCAATTCCCTGCAGGCCCCCCCAATTCCCTGCAGACCCCCACACCCATCATCCCAATTCCCTGCAGCCCCCCCCATTCCCTGCAGCCCCCCCATCCATCACCCCAATTCCCTGCAGCCCCCCAGACCCATCACCCCATTCCCTGTAGCCCCCCCACACCCATCACCCCAATTTCCTCGCAGCCCCCCCATTCCCTGCAGCCCCCCAGACCCATCTCCCCAATTTCCTGCACCCCCCCAGCTCCATCACCCCAATTCCCTGTAGCCCCCCCACATTCACCCCAATTCCCTGCAGCCCCCCAGCTCCGTCACCCCAATTCCCAGCCCCCCATCTCCATCACCTCAATTCCTCACAGCCCCCCCCAATTCCCTGCAGCCCCCCCGACCCATCACCCCAATTCCCTGCAGCCCCTCAGACCCATCTCCCCAATTCCCAGCCCTCCAGACCATCACCCCAATTCCCTGCAGCCCCCCCCAATTCCCTGCAGCCCCCCCAGACCAATCACCCCAATTCCCTGCAGCCCCCCCAGACCCATCACCCCCATCCCCCAATTTCCTGCAGCCCCCCAGCTCCATCACCCCAATTCCCTGCACCCCCCCAATTCTTCGCAGCTCCCCCATTCCCTGCAGCCCCCCAGACCCATCACCCCATTCCCTGTAGCCCCCCCACACCCATCACCCCAATTTCCTCGCAGCCCCCCCACTCCCTGCAGCCCCCCCAAACCCATCTCCCCAATTTCCTGCACCCCCCCAGCTCCATCACCCCAATTCCCTGCAGCCCCCCCACATTCACCCCAATTCCCTGCAGCCCCCCCAGCTCCATCACCCCAATTCCCAGCCCTCTAGACCCCCCAATTCCCTGCAGGCCCCATTTCCCTGCAGCCCCCCCACATTCACCCCATTCCCTGCAGCCCCCCCAGACCCATCACCCCAATTCCCTGCAGCCCCCCCAATTCCCTGAATCCCCCCACACTCATCACCCCAACTCCCTGTAGCCCCCCTCAATTCCCTGCAGCCCCCCAGACTCCATCACCCCAATTCCTCGCAGCCCCCCCAATTCCCTGCAGCCCCCCAGCTCCATCACCCCAATTCCCAGCCCCCCAGACCCATCCCCCAATTCCTTGCAGCCCCCCCCAATTCCCTGCACCCCCCCAGACCCATCACCCCATTCCCTGTAGCCCCCCCACACCCATCACCCCAATTCCTCGCAGCCCCCCCATTCCCTGCAGCCCCCCCACCCATCACCACCATCACCCCAATTCCCTGCAACCCCCCAGACCCATCACCCCCATCCCCCAATTTCCTGCAGCCCCCCACACCCATCACCCCAATTCCCTGCACCCCCCCAATTCCTCGCAGCTCCCCCATTCCCTGCAGCCCCCCAGACCCATCACCCCATTCCCTGTAGCCCCCCCACACCCATCACCCCAATTCCCATCCCTCCAGACCCCCCAATTCCCTGCAGGCCCCCATTTCCCTGCAGCCCCCCCACATTCACCCCATTCCCTGCAGCCCCCCCAGACCCATCACCCCAATTCCCTGCAGCCCCCCAGACCCATCACCCCAATTCCCATCCCTCCAGACCCCCCCAATTCCCTGCAACCCCCCCCAATTCCCTGCTGCCCCCCAGACCCATCACCCCCATTCCCTGCAGCCCCCCAGACCCATCACCCCAATTCCCTGCTGCCCCCCAGACCCATCACTCCATTCCCTGCAGCCCCCCCCCCCCGGTACCATCCCCCCCCCTCCCCACCCCCCAATTCCCTGCAGCCCCCCAATCCTCGCCCCTCTCCATCCCCCATCCCCCCCGCGCCCATTCCACCCCCCCCCGGTGTCACACCCCCCCCCGGGTGTCACATCCCCCCCCCCCCCGATGTCACACCCCCCCCCGGGTGTCACATCCCCCCCCCCCCCGGTGTCACACCCCCCCCCCGATATCACACACACCCCCCGGTGTCACCTCCCCTTTGTTGTGCAAAGGTCCCGCTGTCGCCAGCGCGGCTCTGCCACCCCGGGGGGGGGGGGACACACCAGGGGACAGCCCGGGGGGGTGCCCGGGGCACGGGGGGGTCACCCCTGGGGGTGTCCCCCCCCCAAAAAAATGACACAGGGACTCCCCCGAGGGTGTCACCACACGCGGTTTATTGGGGACCATCCCGGGGGGGGACACGGGGGGGGACAGAGACACGCGGGAGGGGACACGGACACACACGGGGGGGGACAGAGACACGAAGGGGGGGTCACGGACACACACAGGGGTATGGGGGGGACACGGGGGGGGCCCGGGGCACGGGGGGGTCACCCCTGGGGGTGTCCCCCCCCCCAAAAAATGACACAGGGACTCCCCCGAGGGTGTCACCACACGCGGTTTATTGGGGACCATCCCGGGGGGGGGACACGGGGGGGGACAGGGACACGTGAGGGGGGGGGACAGAGACACGGGGGGGGGGTCACGGACACACACGGGGGGGGACAGAGACACTGGGAGGGGTCACGGACACACATAGGGGTATGGGGGGAACACGGGGGGGGACAGGGACACACGGGGGGGACACGGGGGGGGACAGGGAGACACGGGGGGTGACAGAGACACGCGGGGGGGGACACGGACACACGGACACACGGGGGTATGGGGGGGACACGGGGGGTGCCCAGGGCACGGGGGGGTCACCCCTGGGTGTGTCCCCCCCCCAAAAATGACACAGGGACTCACCCGAGGGTGTCACCACGCGCGGTTTATTGGGGACCATCCGGGGGGGGGAACACACACCCAGGGGACAGCCCCGGGGGGGTGCCCGGGGCACGGGGGGGGTCACCCCCAGGTGTGTCCCCCCCAAAAAAATGACACAGGGACTCCCCCGAGGGTGTCACCACACGCGGTTTATTGGGGACCATCCCGGGGGGGGACACGGGGGGAGACAGGGACACGCGGGGGGGGGACACGGACACACACGGGGGGGGACAGAGACACGAAGGGGGGGTCACGGACACACACAGGGGTATGGGGGGGACACGGGGGGGGCCCGGGGCACGGGGGGGTCACCCCTGGGTGTGTCCCCCCCCCAAAAAATGACACAGGGACTCCCCCGAGGGTGTCACCACACGCGGTTTATTGGGGACCATCCCGGGGGGGGGACACGGGGGGGGACAGGGACACGTGGGGGGGGGGGACAGAGACACGGGGGGGGGGGGGTCACGGACACACACGGGGGGGGACAGGGACACGTGGAGGGGGGACAGAGACACGGGGGGGGGGGACACGGACACACACAGGGGTATGGGGGGGGCACGGGGGGTGACAGGGACACGTGGGGGGGGGACACGGGGGGTGACAGGGACACGCGGGGGGGGGGACACGGACACACACAAGGCCGAGGAGGGGGGACACGAGGGTGGGGGGCACAAGGCGGGGGGGGGGGGTCACTTGTGTGTGCCGAGGGGTCTAAATGGGTGCGGAGGGGGGGCCCAACCTAGTTCAGACCCCCCCACACCCCGCGGGGGTCCCCAGCACCCCCCCCGGTGGTGACAGACCCCCCCCCCCGGTGGTGACAGACCCCCCACCCCCCCCCCGGTGGTGACAGACCCCCCCGGTGGTGACAAACCCCCCCCACCCCCGGTGGTGACAGACCCCCCCCCCGGTGGTGACAGACCCCCCCCCGGTGGTGACAGACCCCCCCCCCCCCCAGTTTCGGGGGGAGGGGGCCGTGGGGGTCACCCCTGGAGCGCGGGGGGGGGCACGATGTCCCCCGGGTGGCTCAGCCACACGTCGAAGACGCTCTTGTTGGGGGGGGGGCGCGACCTGCACCCCCAGCTCGGGCTCGGGGGGGGGAGGGGGCGAGCGGGGGGGGCGCGGGGGGGGGGGGGCAGGAGCCCCCAGTGCAGGGCGAGGAAGGGGGGCCCGCTCGGGGGGGGGGGCCACGGCGTTGGGGGCCACGGCCGTGCTGTAGGAGGTGGGCAGCTGCCCCCAGGCCGGGGGGGGCACGGCGCGGGGACCCCCCCCCTCGGCGGGGGGGGGCATCGCCGGAGCCCCCCAAGGCGGGGGGCACCCAGGGCGCCGGGGGGAGGCGCAGGACGGGCGCCACGGGCGACGACCCCCAAAAAGCGGCCGGGGGGGCTTGGGGGGGGTCCCCGGGAGGGGTGGGCGGCGGCAGGGGGGGGGTCGCGGGCTTGGCGTCCCCCCCAGCCCCGTCGTGCCGGAGCAGGGCCGCGATGGAGAAGCTGGAGGGGGGGGGGGCTGTGCGGGGCGGGGGGCTGCGCGGGGGGGGGGGTAGGGGCACCCCAGGAGCACGAAGGGGGCCAGGTCGGGGGCGAAGGTGGTCGCGCCGCCCCCCCCCCGCGCCACCGCCGTGTTCTGCAGCTTGAGGGCGGCGGGGGGGATGCGGGACACGTCCACCGTCCAGTAGTTGCCCTTGGCCTGAGGCTTCGAGGGGTCCTTCAGCACCTGCGGGGGGGGGGCACGGGGCGAGATGGGACCCCCCCCGAGGGGCTGCACCCCGGGAGGGACCCCCCCACAGCCGGGGATGGACCCCCAGGGCCGCGGAGAGGGACCCCCCCCCGGCTGCCCCACCCCAGAGTGCGCCCTTGGGGGGGGCGGAGGCGGGGTTTTGGGAACCTGGGGGGGGGGCTGCACCCCGGGGTGGGACCCCAGACCCCACGGGATGGACCCCCGGACCCCCGGAGAGGGACACCCCCGTCCAAGGCTGAGACCCCCACAGGGGGACACCAAGATCCCCCCCCCACAGAGAGAGACCCCCACAGACCCCAGAATGGGGACCCCAAACCCCCCAGAGAGGGGACACCCCCCAACAAAGGCTGAGACCCCCAAAAGGGACCCCCAGACCCCCCGGGATGGACCCCCAGAGCCCCCGAGAGGGACCACCCTGTCCAGCTGAGACCCCCTGGAATGGGACACCGAGATCCCCCCCCCCAGAGAGGGACCCCCACAGACCCCAGAATGGGGACCCCAAACCCCCCAGAGAGGGACACCCCCCCCCCCAAAGGCTGAGACCCCCACAGGGGGACCCCCAGACCCTCGGGGTGGACCCCCGGACCCCCAGAGAGGGACACCCCCGTCCAAGGCTGAGACCCCCACAGGGGGACACCAAGATCCCCCCCCCACAGAGAGAGACCCCCACAGACCCCAGAATGGGGACCCCCAAATCCCCCAGAGAGGGACACCCCCCCCAAGGATGAGACCCCCAAAGGGGACCCCCAGACCCCCCGGGATGGACCCCCAGAGCCCCCGAGAGGGACCACCCCCTCTGGCTGAGACCCCCTGGAATGGGACACCATGATCCCCCCCCCCCAGAGAGGGACCCCCACAGACCCCAGAATGGGGACCCCAAACCCCCCAGAGAGGGACACCCCCCAGCAAAGGCTGAGACCCCCAAAAGGGACCCCCAGACCCCCCGGGATGGACCCCCGGAGCCCCCGAGAGGGACCACCCTGTCCAGCTGAGACCCCCTGGAATGGGACACCGAGATCCCCCCCCCCAGAGAGGGACCCCCACAGACCCCAGAATGGGGACCCCAAACCCCCAGAGAGGGGACACCCCCCAACAAAGGCTGAG
This sequence comes from Manacus candei, assembly GCF_025592945.1. NCBI lineage: Eukaryota > Metazoa > Chordata > Aves > Passeriformes > Pipridae > Manacus > Manacus candei. The sequence goes on from NW_026138275.1 coordinate 159,933, forward strand.
ACCACCTGGAATGGGATACCATGATCCCCCACCCCCCAGAGAGGGACCCCCACAGACCCCAAAATGGGGACCCCAAATCCCCCAGAGAGGGGACACCCCCCCCTCCAAGGCTGAGACCCCCGCAGGGGGACCCCCAGACCCCCCGGGATGGACACCCCCCTCCCCAAAGGCTGAGACCCCCTGGAATGGGACACCGAGATCCCCCCCCAGAGAGGGACCCCCAAAGACCCCCTGGAATGGGGACACCAAACCCCCCAGAGAGGGACCCCCAGACACCCCAGAATGGGGACCCCAAACCCCCCAGAGAGGGACACCCCCCCTCCAAGGCTGAGACCCCCACAGGGGGACCCCCAGACCCCCGGGGTGGACCCCCGGACCCCCGGAGAGGGACACCCCCCAAGGCTGAGACCCCCTGGAATGGGACACCGAGATCCCCCCCCCGCAAGAGAGGGACCCCCACAGACCCCAGAATGGGGACCCCAAACCCCCCAGAGAGGGACACCCCCCCCAAAGGCTGAGACCCCCACAGGGGGACCCCCAGACCCCCCAGAACGGCAACAACCCCCAGAGCAGGACACACGGACCCCCCCGAAATGGTACCCCCGGACCCCTGGAAAGGGACCCCCATCCTAAAGGATGGACCCCCCCCCCGGCCCTTTCCCAACCCAAAGAACCCCCATCCCAAAGGACCCCCCCCGGCCCTTTCCCATCCCCAGGGACCCCCATCCCAAAGGGCCCCCCCCCGGCCCTTTCCCATCCCAGAGGACCCCCCATCCCAAATGATGGACCCCCCCCAGCCCTTTCCCATCCCAAAGGACCCCCCATCCCAAAGGATAGACCCCCCCCCGGCCCTTTCCCATCCCAAAGGACCCCCATCCCAAAGGTTGGACCCCCCATACCAAATGACCCCCCCCCGGCCCTTTCCCATCCCCAGGGACCCCCATCCCAAAGAACAGACCCCCCCCGACCCTTTCCCATCCCAAAGGACCCCCCATCCCAAAGGTTGGACCCCCCCCGGCCCTTTCCCATCCCAAAGGACCCCCATCCCAAAGGACCCCCCCCGGCCCTTTCCCATCCCAAAGGACCCCCCATCCCAAATGATGGACCCCCCCCAGCTCTTTCCCATCCCCAGGGACCCCCATCCCAAAGGACCCCCCCCGGCCCTTTCCCATCCCAAAGGACCCCCCCCGACCCTTTCCCATCCCCAGGGACCCCCATCCCAAAGAACAGAACCCCCCCGGCCCTTTCCCATCCCAAAGGACCCCCCCATCCCAAATGATGGACCCCCCCCGGCCCTTTCCCATCCCCAGGGACCCCCATCCCAAAGGACCCCCCCCCGACCCTTTCCCATCCCAAAGGACCCCCCCCATCCCAAATGATGGACCCCCCCCAGCTCTTTCCCATCCCCAGGGACCCCCATCCCAAAGGACCCCCCCCGGCCCTTTCCCATCCCCAAGGACCCCCCATCCCAAATGAGGGACCCCCCCCGGCCCTTTCCCATCCCAAAGGACCCCCCCCGACCCTTTCCCATCCCCAGGGACCCCCATCCCAAAGAACAGAACCCCCCCGGCCCTTTCCCATCCCAAAGGACCCCCCCATCCCAAATGATGGACCCCCCCGGCCCTTTCCCATCCCCAGGGACCCCCATCCCAAAGGACCCCCCCCCCGACCCTTTCCCATCCCAAAGGACCCCCCCCCATCCCAAATGACCCCCCCTCGGCCCTTTCCCATCCCAAAGGACCCCCATCCCAAAGGTTGGACCCCCCATCCCAAAGGACCCCCCCCGGCCCTTTCCCATCCCAAAGGACCCCCCCCCACCCTAAGGGACCCTCCCCACCGTCTGCCCCCCTCCCATCTCAAGCGTTCCCCCCCCAGGACCCCCCATCCTGCCGCTGCCCCCCCATGCCCTGCCCCATCCCGGGGGGGGTCCCCGGGGGGGTCCGCGGCCCCCCCACCTTGGCGAAGCAGGGGTTGGAGGAGAGGTTGTGCCGCACCGAGTCCTTCCAGCCCTGGTACCCCCCCCCGAAAAACGGGAACAGGCTGCGCAGCTGCTGGATGATCTGGGGGGGGGGGGCAGACCCTCAGAAACAGCCCCCCCTCCGAGGTGACCCCCCCGGATCGCCCCCCACCCGTGGGACCCTCATTGTCACCACCCAGCCCCCCCAAAACGGGAAGGGGTTATAGAGCCTCTGGATGATCGGGGGGGGTCACAGTGGTGTTTGGGGGGGGGTCAGACCCTCAGAAACAGCCCCCCCTCCGAGGTGACCCCCCCAGATCGCCCCCCACCCGTGGGACCCCCCTTGTCCCCATCCAGCCCCCCAATAAACAGGAAGGGGTTGCAGCATCTCTGGATGATCGGGGGGGGGGTCACATCAGTGTTGGGGGGTCCCCAAATCTCCAGGACCCCCCCGGAGATCCCCAGAGACCCCCCCAGGTCCCCGATCACCCCCCTCCGGATCGCCCCCCACCCGTGGGACCCCCATTATCCCCATTCCCCCCCCCCCCAAAGGACGGGGAGAGGTTGCAGAGCCTCTGGATGGTCTGGGGGGGTCACATCAGTGTTGGGGGCTCCCCAAATCTCCAGGACCCCCCCGTAGATCCCCAGAGACCCCCCCAAATCCTCAGAGACCCCTCCCCAGCCAGGTGGACCCCAATCACCCCCCTCCGGATCGCCCCCCACCCGTGGGACCCCCATTATCCCCCCCCCCCCCAAAGGACAGGAAGAGGAGCCTCTGGATGATCTGGGGGGGTCACATCAGTGTTGGGGGCTCCCCAAATCCCCAGAGACCCCCCCCTCTAGATCCCCAGAGACCCCCCCCCAGCCAGGTGGACCCCCATCACCCCCCCTCCAGATCACCCCCCACCCGTGGGACCCCCATTATCTCCCCCCCCGAAGGACGGGAAGAGGTTGCAGAGCCTTTGGATGATCTGGGGGGGTCACATCAGTGTTGGGGGGCCCCCAAGTCCCCAGAACCCCCCCCCAAATCCCCAGAGACCCCTCCCCCGCCAGGTGAACCCCCATCACCCCCTCTCTGGATCGCCCCCCACCCGTGGGACCCCCATTATTCCCCCCCCCCCCCCGAAAGGACGGGGAGAGGCTGAGGAGCCTTTGGATGATCGGGGGGGTCACACCAGCGTTGGGGGGTCCCCAAATCCCCAGAGCCCCCCCCCCAAATCCCCAGAGACCCCCCCCCAGCGAGGTTAACCCCCATCACCCCCCTCCGGATCGACCCCCACCCGTGGGACCCCCATTATCCCCCCCCCCCGAAGGACAGGGAGAGGAGCCTCTGGATGATCTGGGGGGGTCACATCAGTGTTGGGGGGTCCCCAAATCCCAGAACCCCCCCCCAAATCCCCAGAGACCCCTCCCCAGCCAGGTGGACCCCCATCACCCCCTCTCCGGATCACCCCCCACCCGTGGGACCCCCATTATCCCCCCCCCCGAAGGACAGGGAGAGGAGCCTCTGGATGATCTGGGGGGGTCACATCAGTGTTGGGGGGTCCCCAAATCCCCAGAACCCCCCCCAAATCCCCAGAGACCCCTCCCCAGCCAGGTGGACCCCGATCACCCCCCTCCGGATCGACCCCCACCCGTGGGACCCCCATTATCCCCCCCCCCGAAGGACGGGGAGAGGAGCCTCTGGATGATCTGGGGGGGTCACATCAGTGTTGGGGGGTCCCCAAATCCCCAGAGACCCCCCCTCAAATCCTCAGAGACCCCTCCCCAGCCAGGTGGACCCCCATCACCCCTCTCCAGATCACCCCCCACCCGTGGGACCCCCATTATCCCCATTCCCCCCCCCCGAAGGACGAGGAGAGGTTGCAGAGCCTCTGGATGATCTGGGGGGGTCACATCAGTGTTGGGGGGCCCCCAAGTCCCCAGAACCCCCCCCCAAATCCCCAGAGACCCCTCCCCCGCCAGGTGAACCCCCATCACCCCCTCTCTGGATCGCCCCCACCCTGACCCCCAATTCCCCCACCCGTGGGACCCCCATTATTCCCCCCCCCCCCCCCCGAAAGGACAGGGAGAGGCTGAGGAGCCTTTGGATGATCTGGGGGGGGGTCACAGTGGTGTTGGGGGGTCCCCAAATCTCCAGGACCCCCCCCCCAAATCCCCAGAGACCCCTGCCCAGCCAGGTGGACCCCCATCACCCCCCTCCGGATCGCCCCCCACCCGTGGGACCCCCATTATCCCCCCCCCCGAAGGACGGGGAGAGGCTGTGGAGCCTTTGGATGATCTGGGGGGGTCACAGCGGTGTTGGGGGCTCCCCAAATCTCCAGGACCCCCCTGTAGATCCCCAGAGACCCCCCCCCAAATCCCCAGAGACCCCTCCCCAGCGAGGTGGACCCCCATTACCCCCCTCCGGATCGCCCCCCACCCGTGGGACCCCCATTATCCCCCCCCCCGAAAGGACGGGGAGAGGCTGAGGAGCCTTTGGATGATCTGGGGGGGTCACATCAGTGTTGGGGGGTCCCCAAATCCCCAGAGACACCCCCCCCAGCGAGGCGGACCCCCATCACCCCCCTCCGGATCGCCCCCCACCCGTGGGACCCCCATTATCACCACCCCCAAAGGACAGGAATGATCTGGGGGGGTCACATTAATGTCGGGGGGGGACTTCAGGCCCCCAAAAACTCCCCCAGACCCCCCCTCCGGTGACCCTCTCCCCCTTTATCCCCACCCCGGAATCCCCCCCCGGCCATTCCCAGGGACCCCCCGACGGGACGGGAGAGGGAGAGGGAGAGGGAGGGGGGAGGGAAACCGTCCCCCCGCGCCCCCTCCCCCCGAAACCCGGGGCTGGGACCCCCCCCCCCTGGGGGGGTGGGGGAGGGGAGGCGGCGCGACAGAGGCGACAGAGGAGGCGACAGGGGAGGGGACGGAGGTGACAGACCCCCGGCGCCGCCGATCGTCCCCCCCGCCGCGACATTTGCATGAGCCCGGGACGACCCCCGAGGGCAGGGGGGGGGCACACGGGGGCGGGGGGGGGAGTTTAGGGGGTCGCAGGGGGGGTTTTGGAGCCCCGGGGGGTCCCGCGGGGAGGAGGGGAGGGGGGGCGGGTGGAGGGTGTTGGGGTACGGGGGGTCCCGGGAAGGAAAGGAGGGGGCCGGGGGGGTCTTGGGGGGTCGTGGGATGGGGATACTCGGGGGTCTGGGGGTCCTGGGATGGGGATATCGGGGGTTCCGGGAAGGAGGGGGTCGGAGGGGGTCTTGGGGAGTCGTGGGATGGGGATATCGGGGTTCGGGGGTCCCGGGAAGGGAAGGAGGGGGCCGGGGGAGCTTTTGGGGGTCCTAGGATGGGGATAA